>NC_056741.1:1221812849-1222115349 GCF_019279795.1 Protopterus annectens | reverse complement strand
GGGACAAGTACGCAAATATACATATGCATTTCATCCCTGTAAAACTAGTATGTGCAGCACCTTCAATGAAAGTTAGATAAAAGAAATGTAACATGGATTACCATTCCTACAAGTGACATGTACCCAAAATATCAAAAATAGTTTGTGTCTTTCGGCTTTTCCCGGTTAGGGGTCGCCACAGCGGAACTCCGGTCCGCTAATAATTGGCAGTAGATTTTTACGTACTGGCTTGCTGGGCCTAATGCACAACCTTCAATGAAGGAACGCCCATTCACGCATGTCGCTACACAGAAGACGCTCTAACTGAGAATCAAACAGGCAACGTCTAACTGTGAGACAACATCGCTTTCAGGAGAAATATCATAAGGAAATAATGCATTAAAATGAGTATCCTGCCATGTAAGTTTACACTGCTGCCACTTCACAGAAAGAAAGCATTAGAAGTCATTTTCCTTACATTTTCAATTTGCTAACTCAGGAAGTATTTCTTTATTTTGGTATAGCTGAAGTTACTCAAGGAAGCAGATAAAAATGTTAATTATTTTCTATATGATGCCTTTCAACATCACTGAACAGGAGTCAGTGAGCACTCTGGCATGGCAATAACATGAATATTATTTTCTAATTGATAAAAAATATTTCCTGATGAGACAGAATACAAAACAGCAGTATAAGTACACAAATCATTTTCCTTACATTTGCAATGCAGTCAGGAAATATTTCACTGTTGTCAATATTTCTCACTTATTAATTATTTTCTATATGATACCTTTCAACCCACTTAACCGAATCACTAAATGTTGAGACGACTTTGCCGAATCCACAATTTAACCAACACTTGGATCATCGATTAGAAACTTTGGGAAAGTAACCACATGTCCTGCATTTCAAAGAAATCAAACCAAAGCAAATTAAACCCACTCTAACTAAATATACCAACTCCAAGATTGCACTACAGTGGGAAAAGGAGCAAAGTTCAACATGGAGGCCAAGTGGTTCCTTTCCCACAGTAACTTTCTGGTCATCCGAGTGTTCATTAAATTGTAGTTTTGGTGAAGTCATCTTGGTCTTTAAAGATTCGGATTAGTGGTTTTTCATTCTTTTCAAGTAGACCGATATATATACAATATATCTATATATATATATATATATATATATATATATATATAGTGAAAGAATACTCTGTTCCATATAGTATATACTGTCTTTTCAAACTACTGCTAGCATGATTATTCGCTTGAATAAAAGCTGCAAGAATAATATGAAATATAAAGGGTTAATTTAGAAATAGTGCAAAATGCTGAAAAATAAGAAGTAGTAAATGTGCTGGCATAGCATAGTTAAGATTTGGCATCCATGTAAAGGAGTATGTTATTGACAATCAAAGTCTGTAAAATAACTGCGCAAATGGCAGCTAAAAGGACATCAGCAAAGTAAAGAAATGTAACATCAAGTTTCAGATAGTGCTGGAACACCACATTTCAGATAATGCAAGACTGAGTTTCCATGGATCATCAAACTACAAAGAACCAAGGACAAGGGAACAAAGGAAAACTGTTATACAAGGGAAAGAACTGTATTACATCAGACTGAGAAAAATACCAGACCATCTGGTATAAATGTAACTATGCATAAACAGACTTTGGGAATTTGCTATAGAGAGCTGACAGCAAAAGTGTTGCGTGTTTGTAGAACCAAAAGTCAAATGTAACAGAAATGTCATACTAATTAAAGCAGTTTACTGAAGCAGTTTGCCTCCGTGTATTTATTGTACTTAGTACAATCCAGTATTTAAAAGTAGCTGTTCATACTAAGAGTTAATATACTGTGATGTGTATGCATGTAAATGCAGCTAACAGCAAGATAAACAGAAAGACGTGCATTATATATATATATATATATATATATATATATATATATATATATATATATATATATATATATATAATTTATTTTTTTTTATTTTTTTTTTAACTACAAAACCTTTAGGACTGTAAATATAGAATACGAACATTTTTTTTTTTTTTTTATAATCTCAATTATAACTTGACTCCACACATTTAAATACATTATTACTTTTACATTTTCAGTCAGGCTTTAAGCATCACAACTAACTTAGGACCATTCAATAATGTAAGATTCAGTGATATCTGTCAAGAGTAAAAACTAAATTGCTGAAACTGCAGTGCAGCCGAGGGAGGGCACTTCATTCCTGAGTGTGCCATCCTTCAGATGAGATATTAAACCAAGGCCTCATCTGCTTGAGTTGGTGGTAGAGCAAGGTAGTATAAAAGATCCCATAGTACCTGTTGAAAAGAGTAGGGGAAGTTCCCCACTGCCCTTGCCATATTTACCTTTATAGTATAAATACAGCCTTTTGTTTCTGTTTCCCCTGAAAAGAAGCTACTAGCTTAGTGGGGCTAACCCAATCAACAAAGGATAAATAAATACATAGATAAATAAATAAAATAAAATTCTATTTTTGTTATAGTTTTATTTGTATCCAAATACTTTGGCTGGGTTATTTATGCATTCATGCATCTTGAGGTTTATAAATGTTCATTTCATTTTTTTTTTTTGTATATAGGCTTTTTCTATATACTCAACTATATCCAAATCTTATCACAAATAGGTTTAACTCTGTTCACATAAATATCAGCTCTGCAACCATGCCAGACTATCCTCTGTGATCTTCATTTATTTAATATCTCTCTAGAACCTCTAATTGTAGATTTATTACATTTCATAGATTCCAACTCATTCTCCTAATATTAACTAGTGATGAAAATGTATGTAAATTCATTCATTGAGGAGGAAACAATTTATGTTATATGTCAATAACCTGAAAGAATGTCATTGTCTTCAGAATTGCAAATCACTAAATTAACTTTAAATATTATTGTTTAGTGCTTTAACATATAAAAAATACATTATCTCACATCAGATTACCCATACCCATAACTTAGAGCTTCTGGATATCCAAATCACCATTAACAAATCCAGCTATTACTTCACTGTTAGCTATAGATCCCCATCAATGTCACCCAAACATCACAGAAATAACCTCAGCACCAATGAGGCATTAAATATCAAACCAAATACCTTCTTATGAGGGGACTTCAATTACCTAGCACTGATTTGCACACTTAACACCTGTAAAAATATATAGTGTTTCCTTGAATTTATTAAAACAAATACATTGGAGCAAATTGTAAAACTACCCACTAGAGGCTCTAATATCCTTGACCTTGTCTTTACCAACCTAGTCCCCACCTGAACCACACCTAACATTCCTCATTCCTGGTTAAATCTGCCCACAAAGCCATCATCTTCTCTGTCAGGCCTAGTGGTACCACTCCACCAGCAAATGAGACCATCTTTAGGACTTCTCCAAAGCAAACCTACTTCAGCTTTTAGAAGAGTTATGTAAAATTTCCAGTAATCCCTTACAAGTGGACCGAACTAAGAGGACTGGTGCATTCACTTCTGACTTCTTACCAGTGTGTGAACAGTTACATAGAAAAGGCAGTACCTATCTGCCCTAAATATAATGGTAAATTCAGGAATAAGCTTTCATGGTAGAACTCCCCT
The DNA here is from genome assembly GCF_019279795.1 of Protopterus annectens. NCBI lineage: Eukaryota > Metazoa > Chordata > Ceratodontiformes > Protopteridae > Protopterus > Protopterus annectens. Next base: position 1,222,111,758 of record NC_056741.1, on the reverse strand, counting down.
ACTAATAAAGTTTACAACAAAAGAAGGAAAATAAGGACCAGTTGCAAGAAATCCCGTATTGTCCTACCTCAAGACTACACTGAAACATGACAAAGAACTTAAAAGTACTTTTTGAAAATGTAGATTATGAACTTAAAATTACTGCAGATTCCAGAGGGAAGTGCAAAACTTTCTTCAATTATGTCAGAAATTTAAGGAATAATGTCTAACAATGCATTGAGCTCATCTATAATAATATCACCCATTCTGACCCCAAGGATATAGCCAATATATTATCATGCAAATTTTGCGTCAGCATTACCACTCCTATCCATATTGCTGGTCCCACTGTCCCTGAGAATTTAGTTTCCCCTCGAAATCACTTTGGAACAAGTCTTAGTATCCGTGTCAAAGGTTAAAAATAATACTTCCATAAGACTGGACCATATACCAGGCTGCAATCAGTACCAAATATGCACTGTCTGAGCTGCTGCTTAAACTGTTCAACCTCAAACTGTCTACAGGTTTTTTTCCTGATGCCTGCACAACAGCTGCTGTGACTCCTTTACAGAAGAATAGTCCTTTTAAAGACATACATAGACCCATCAGCCCCACCAGCCTTATATGGCAAGCCATGGAATACATCATAGCAGAACTAATTTATGCAGACATAGACAACCTAACTGATCTAGCTCCCAATCAGTCAAGTTTTATGAAGGACAGATCCTGTCTCCTGAAACTAGTAAGCTTCTTTGACTTTGAAAAGGTTACTGGAGCTGTGGGCAGTGGTCATTCTTTGCACACTGCTTATCTTGGCCTGACAAAGGTTTTTGACACTACCACCCCATATTATTGAAAAATGGGACAATGTTAATGTTAATATTAATGTAAATCCCTACATTGTCTAATGGATTGCAAATAGATATCCAACCGATCAGAAGTTGTGAAAGTTGCTAGTTCCCTTTCTGGCTGTCAAACTGTAACGAGTGGTGTGCCACAGGGATCATTTCTATGCTAGCTCAGGTTTGCTATTAGTTTTGCAGGCATCCAAGCCAATATCTTAGAAGTTTGGTTGACCAAATTTGCTAATGTTTGCAGAATGGGTACTGTTATCTGCTCATCCACTGATACAAAACAGCTCCAGCAAAGGTTTAAATATGCACATATATGGTGTATCAAAAATGGTCTCAAACTAAATGAAAAATGTACAGCATAGTAGCATTTGGCAGAAAAGTTGCTGCCATCTGATATGTTATAAACGGTACTCCTCTTAAAATAGATACAGCCATAAGAGACCTAGGTAGTTATATGGATAACTCTCTTTCATTCCAGCATCATGTTTCCACCATAGTCAGTTAATCCTTCTTTCTATATGGCACAGTTAAATTCCAAGGGAGTGTCTTCAAGATCCAAAGACATTATCCTACCACTGCACTCTTCCCTTTCCAGACCCATCACTGAATGCAATGCTCCCTTTGTTAAGTACAAATCCAAGCATATTGCTCAGTTGGAAAGGCCCCATATATTTCATCTTAAATCCTGTAACTGCCCTAATAGATTAGCACAACTCTCCTTATACTTAGTAGCCTACAGGTTGCTGTGAGGTGAAATGTGTCTTGCTTTTCAAGCTGTGAAAGACTCAGTCCTATCTGACTTCCTATTTTTTTGTAAAAGCAGTGGCTCTACAAATTACTGCACTAATTACTTAAACCTGCACCAACAAATAAACAATACTCACCACAGAGACTGGGTTCTAACTCAAACTACTCCTTGCCTATGGAATAAGTTACTACTACAAATCAAAGTACTACTTTTGTTCCCTTTATGCTACATTTCATGACTGGAAAGGTAGACACAAATTTAAATCAGGGTTATCAGGTGCAGCACTGCTCAATATGGCAGGTGAGGACTATTAAGTGCTTGAAAAGGGTCTGCTGCTTAAAAATGTATATAGCCTGCCATCTTCTGCTGCCATTGATCACTTGCCTAGCATGTTCCTAATGTTCCTATGTTCATAATGCGTTAACTTAATTGTTATTGTATCCAAAGAACAACTGTGATTGCTTTTCTTACAGGTACCATTCATGAGTAAAAGAAGGTTTAAAAGTTTCTGACTTCTTTATGATATGTGTTTCATTTTACATCTGAAACATACAACGTGATTAAACAATGAAATTATAAGAGGTACCCTGGACACCTACTTGAGTAAATGTTTAGTTTAACTTAGGAAAGTTAAAAATCTTAATACAAGTATGCTCCCTTTTACATCAAGAGTCAAACACACACACACACACACATCTCTCTCTTCTGACATATAAAGGTGTTGCCGTCGACATTGTTAGTTCATCAAAACTGTAATTCCGCAGATTATGGGTTGTAGGATTTGGGTGTGGGAAATGGAAAAGAGTGAAAAGGTGAATTGTATTTTTGTTTTACTCCTTTTCCCTCTTTCTGTGTTGTACAACCTCAGTATCAATATATTTAGAGAGTGCGGTATAATGACTTACTTCCCTAAACCAGGGGATGAGGAGGGCATACCCATTACAAAAGAGATTGTTTTGCTAAATAAATAGTAATGTTTTGCATTTTGGTTGCTTTGTTTTGGTTTGTGATGGAATATGTTGTGCAATGTTTTGTCAGCAGTTATTTGCATCTTAACTAAGAAAGATGCAATCAAGCCTGCATTGTAAATTGTACACATAAGTCTGTTATTTTTCTTTCACATACACACACATATATGTTGCTTAGGATACATATGAATGCTTGTGTTCCTTTTGATTCATGTTCTTCATTTATGACCTTTCAAACTGCTGTTATTGTAATCCAACAATATCTGTACCTGTCATTTTTCCCACTTGATTGTGTACACCTCAAAAGTCCAATTTTTATTAAAAAATGTCCACAATAAAGTATTCAACCTTGCTTTACACAAATGCATACTAGTCCTGTAAAGTCATACTAATGATTGTTTAACTTGATCATGGCAGTCAGAGTCAGCCATTCACATCCACAGACTGATCCCCATACTAAGCAATTAAAGCCAAGTTGTTGACTGGGTAGACCTTAGCTGTCTGTTAAAAAATAAGTGTGCACAGAATAATGTATTTCAAGTGTGCTTTACACAAACACATAGTAGCCCAAGTTTTCTAATGTGTTTCATACAAACACACCAGTTTAGTAAAGCCAGACAGTTTAAACTCAGCAAACAAGAGTGTGAGCTATGCTCATCCACAGACAGCCCGTAGCCAGCAGTTGTACAGACTTTGCTAATTACAGCTCATCTGATTGTGACAAAAAATAATATCTTTCAACTCCATAAGTATCAGGGGCAAAGGCCCAAAATCAATGACAATTTTAAATATCACTGCTATATATTCAAAAGATGCTAGAATAGTTTTTGCATTAGCAGATATTTTCTGAAATCTAGTAAGTCTGAAACTCAAATGTTTCTCATTTTTTTTCTGTGACTGCAAACCTCAAATATTTGCCAGAAAAATACAAATTTTATGAGAAACAGAATAAAAATATGAGGCAAGATCAGGGACATTCTTCAAAATCAGGGACAGTTGAGAGCTATGTAATTTTAATTTTGTTTCACACAGAGAGTAGCCATAAACATTCCAACTTTTCATTCAGAAGAACATTAATCTTATGAAGTTAGATGGCTACCTTTCTAATAACCAGTGGATAATTTACTTTCATCCACAAACAGCCACCGCCTCTGACCCCACATGCCAGTGGTAGCAACTTTGTCATGTTCACTTCATGTGACTGTGATAAAAATGTCTGTCAACCTTTTAGCAGAAGCACCAAGGACATAGCGAAGAAACAAGGACCAAAGGCCAAAATCAGTGATATATTTTAAATATTGCTTTTATATGCTTAGAAAGATGCTAGAATAACAGTTTTTGCAGTAGCATTTTTTCCTGGAGGATATGAAGTCTAAATTCAAATGTCTGACATTATTTAGTGACTGCAATCCTCAGTGATTTAATGGAAAAGTGCAGATTTTACGAGGAACAAACCAAAATATAAGAGAAAGTCGGGAATGTTCAACAAAATTAAGGGCAGTTTTAATGTTATTTCACATAAACAATAGCCAGAAAATGAACATTCCACCTTATTTCATACAAATGCATTGTAAAACCAGGCTTTAAACTGAGAAAACAAGAGGATAGGTTTCTCTCATCAGTGACTGCAAACCTCAATGATTTACCAGAAACTACAAACATTATGAGACACAGACCAAAAAGATGAGGCAAAGTCAGGGATGTTCTAGAAAATAAAAGCTAGTTTTAACTTTGTTTCATACATACAATAGCCAGAAAGTAAATATTCCAACTTATTTCATACAAATGCATACTAGTCCTTAAAGTCAGACTTTGAAATGGGCAGACAACAAATTGCATTCATCCACAACCAGCCCCCTCCTTATTTAGTAACTACCATTCTCAATTTTCCACTGCTGTTGATATCTCGTTGCCGGTCATGGTTAAAAAACTTACCTCATACAACCATAACGCCCTGCTGTTCTTTCAAACAGCAGCCCACAAAACTCTACTTTGCCATTTAATAATCATGGGCTTTCTGCTTCTTGCCTTCCCAATGAAATCATGGAAGCACAACAAACAGAAATTTGCAGAACTTTGGATAGGGTCATCATGGGCTGCTAATTCACTTATTTATTTATTTACATTTTAAGCAAGGAATGCTTGAAAAACATAAATAAAGTTGAGCACGGTGAACAGTGCCATTGGCCCATGCTGCACATGTACAAATGGTAGGGACCATGAGTACAAAGAAGCCAATACTCCTGATGGCTATCATGTTCATGCTTTTTATTAATTAAGACTAAAAACAAATACAGGTTTCCTTAATGATCGCCACGTTTAGTATATAAGCTGACTAAAATGAGTTAGCAGTGCTGAATATAACATTCACCCAAATCTCATTATTCTAATCTACCACTTGCTGGGAGTAGGACAGCATCTATTGGCAAAAAGGATTATTAACAGGAGAAGGTATGGAAAGTGTTATAATAAGGATTACTTGACTCAGCATTCTTTGCATAGCAGTCAGATCATGGTAGAAGCATGGAGCAGGCTGTGAGAAGATGGGGATGGAAAAAAATGTACAGCAAGCTTTGTAAAATGTAAACAGTGAAGACAGAGTACAAAGAAATGCAGATTTAGCAGAAAGATGTGAAATGGGAAGACTGAATGGGCCTGACAATCCTTATTTCCCATCAGTGTCTATGTTTCTGAACTCAGAAAATGAACAACATGGTCTAAGATTTGTTAATGCTTTGTAAGTTCATTATTTGTTTAGAAGGACCCAAAGCTAAATAATCTTGTGATGTGTGTGTGTGTGTGTGTGTGTGTGTGTGTGTGTGTGTGTGTGTGTGTGTGTGTGTGTGTGTGTGTGTGTAGGAAAGTAAGATACCTTTTATGAATAAGAGAGCAGTGGCAAGAGCAAAGAAAATATTGGAATGGATTCCAGAAGTAAAGAGGTAATGCTTTCATTCTTCACAGCCTTTGTCAGACAATAGGTTGAGTATTGCATGAACTTCTGGGAGTCATATATGAGGGGAAACATGAGGCTATTAGAAGGAATTCAGAGGAAAGCTGCTCCAGAGATTGAGGTGGGGGGGTATGACCAGAAGCTACACCGTCAGAAGGTTTTCTCACTTGAGAATGCAAGAGACAGTGGCACATGTTATTAATACACAAGATCTTGTCTGGGAAAATGTGAAAGGGTCATTGAAATCAGGAATTACAGATGGGGAAGTAAGGAAAGTGTACAGGCAGCAGACTGTATGGGGTAATACTCACTGGATATCCAAAAATACTGGGGTGCCTTCTGTGCGGAGTCTGCATGTCCTCCCTGTGGTCCTGTGGGTTTCCTCCAGGTGCTCTGGTTTCCTCCCACATCCCAAAGACATGCTGTAGGTGGATTGAGCACTCTAAATTGGCCCTAGGAGTGAGTGTGTATGTGTACCTTCTCTGGAAGGCTGGACGTTGTGCTGGCAACTCGACACGTAAAACTCCACTGCCAATCATGAGCGGACAGGTGATCCGCTGTGGTGACCCCTAAATGGGAAAAGCCGAAAGAAGAAGATTGTCTCTTCCTGCCAATATGCAAATAGGAATTGAGGAATGTGCAGCTAATAAGGCAGCAGTGGACCTGTTGATATAAAGGATTAACAGATGCCAAAATCTGGATGATGTGGCAAAACACAAACAAAGCAAACAGATTGTTGTTTATTGTAGGTGACCTTATTCAAGAAAAAGTGGCTTTTTTAATTGCTATGACAGTGAATTGCATTATACAGTTTCAGAAATTAAACTAAATAGGCTTTTATTGACAAATCATGACATTTTTGATTTTCAACTAATAAAATGAGTTGGCTGTGATGTTTGTTTAAAAACAAGGAAAAAGCAAGGTAATGATAGATGGAAGTCATGTTTGGCTGCTAGTTGTAAGATAGATCGACAGTTACACAACACATTAACTTTAAAGGCTCTTGAAGTACAATTGATTAGTATGTATCAACCAGTATGAATGACTTTATTGTCACCATTCATGGATAACTGAGAATAGCATGTGTTTTCCTGATCATAGACACTGTTTTGTAATAAAGTTTGATCTGTGTTTCTGGCATTAAGTGTGGACATTCTAACATTTTACATTAAGTCTCAGTAATCATGGCTTGAATTTGAATAAAAGGGTCTATTTATCATTCTGAAAGTATGTTGTTTTCATAGACTAAGCCTCGTTCTTGTTGATCATGTGGATTCAGAAGTCCAGATAGAAGGAAAAATTAAACCATCAATATAAAGGCAAATTTTCTAAGTAAAAATAGCTCCATATATATCACAAACTATAAGGTATTAGAAACAAAGATTGGGTTTTGTGTGTGTGTGTGTGTGTGTATATAAAAGGTTTATTTTATACGTAGAGTACTACATTTCAGGTAAGTAGCGACTAAGTAACATAAGCTTGCTTGGAGGGATGTCTAGGCAGCAAGCTACAAATTTCACCAATTACCTCTCTGGCCACATCTTTGTTACTCAGAAAGAACAAACATTAGCTGCATTAATGTTTAACTGAGAAATGCTTATTTTTATGTTTGAAATATTATGTAATCAATTAGAAAAATGAATATGTATGCAAATCTATGCTTAAAAGGCAGAATATTTAAACATTTCTCTTTTTAGCTATGCCTCCTGATTAGACCTTGAGGAAAATAAACTTCCTGGATTTTGCCAATGAAATTTCTCCAGTTTTAGTTTTAATAATTGCTTAAAACATGTGTTTATTAACTTGATATAGTACTGATTTTGCAGATATTAAGGCATGTTTCCATACATCACTATAGATCCAGCCGCCTCTGTGTCCTATCTATCTTGGTATAGCTTGAAACAGTGGGAGTAATATACGTCACCACATTTCTTCTCTGAATGTACTGGCAATGTACTCATTTGATTGCATAATATGCACTCTTTTGTAATTCCTGTAATGTTCAAGAGGTCACACACTGCATGTGCAAAAACATGTGATGAGATGAGAAAGTCAAAGCAATGAAGGAGTGGCTGTAGATGTAGCATTGTTGACAAAGGGCAAGCAATCAACAATCAAAAATGGCTGATGTTAAAATGTATATAACATACTTACAAAAAACTCATGAAACTGACTCTAATTATAGAAAATATGCAATATAACTCAGTCCTAAACTGGAGTTATAGATATTTTTTCCAAGTCAGCTAGAATGTTAAACATTCCTACAAAAATTCATGACACTGATGCAGTCACTGAAACTGACGAAAACATGTTTCAGCAAATATTTACGGGTTCTTTTCCTGGAGGTATTTTAACTGAAATACTTGACTCCAACTTGGCTCTGTGTGAAGTTCCTAATGTTCTTACATAGGAGTTAATTGATGTGAACTATTACATGAATGTATTAGAACATCCTTGGAGGTAGATTTTAAATGCAGACATCCCCTTGTAAAACTGGATGCACAGGTACAAGTTTGCAGTAACATAATCATTCATCTCCTCACACCTGGCAGATAGATCATTGTTTTTGTACCTGAGTAAGCCCTATCTCCAAGGAAAAACATTTAATTCTAGAGTCAGTTTTCTATAGTATAACTGTGCAGAAAATATCTACCATGAAAAATAATTTGAAAAACAATATAAACAGAAAATGAGCACACCTTACTACACTGAAAGTAATTTCAATGCATTAAAACAAAGCGCATATGTTCTTCATGCTCAGATATTTTTAAAACCTATCTCCTAGATCCAGATTTAATAACTGATTTTACTTATTGTTGAAATTCAATAATAATTTTAAGTTACTAATCAAATGAGTTATGAAGTGGTGTGGTATGTGCTAACCTCTTAATGGGACATGGGTACCAAAAGGTATGCCCATGTTGTTTGTTTATTTATGCATTTATTATTTATTTTACTACTGTTGTAACACCTCTTGTTTATGTTTATTCTAAAAACTGGCAAAGAAATGCATATAAAATGGGTGATATCACTACTAGGCAAATAAATCTGCAGGAAATAGCTTCACCATCCTGTCATGTGAGCAATGCTGTTTCTGGTGTGTGTGTGTGTGTTTTTTTTTGCCAGAGGTTATTGTCAGAAAATGAATTTTCTTTGACCTTTATGCTAAATGTTATGAAGCTGGAAGAAAAGGAAGCAGGCCACTTCTCTTAAGAGCTCTCCACAAAAATAGTGGTGCATCGTGCACTGTGTGTATTTTAGTTATGATTTTGTGATCAGTTGGATGGATGGCAGGATCCAAATGATTCTGCATCACTAGATAATCAAGGCAGCCTATAAATTGAAAGGTGTGCTCTCTGTGGCTACTCTGAATGAAACTTAAGGCAACAATCTAGGACAAAATTCTGAAAAGTATGAAATGAAAAGCGCAGCAGCTGTATTTACAGTGCACATGTATGGCTTTATGGCTTTGCTGATGTTCATCAATTTGTATACAAATATTTGTTTTGTTATTATTTGAGCCTAGCAAACATGCACCCATCACCTTTATTGATGCTGATCTTTTCAGATTATATTTCCATTGAAGTTAACCCATCTAACAAACATGGTGACACAAAGATAAAATGTAAACACACCTCTTCCTCTCATACAGAGTTCTGTGTCCTCCCCACTGACAAATTATAAAAGACCAGTGTAAAATCTTATCAAAACAACCATCAGATAAAATGAATCCAGTTACATAACATACAACAACATTTTGACTGTAAAAAACATTATTAGCAGATAAAAGATACTTAAAGGCTGTTGAACATTCATGTCTTATTCAAAAGCACAATCAATCTACCTTTGTCTGCATCATCTTTGTAAAAAAAAAAAAAAAATTCTAAGCTTGTTTCCTGCCCTTCCTGTGGGTTGTCTAGCCTGGATGCAGATTTGCTGTGTCCAGGACTGTTTGTGGGCTTCTGAGCCCCCAAGCCTTTCTGTGTTGGAGGGAAGCCTTCTAGCTTAATTTTGTTTCTTAGAACTAGCCAGTTTTTTAGTTTCAGCACTCGTCTGTTTCTTTGAGCTCAGCACTTGTTCAGAGCTCATTGTAAGCACTAAATAAGCTACAAATTACTACAGCACTCAACTTTCCTCACTTTTCTAGAGGAAAACAGTTTCTAGTGCTTAACAAATAAGCACCTATCCAGGCATGTCTAAGGGTCAGCTCCCGGTGTTTTCTCCTGTCTACCTGATGAATCTGGGCATCTTGGGGCAATGCAGCAGTTGCCTCATGTACACAGACAACCCTCTCCTCCTACCACCCAACACAACAACCTGTGAGAGATGCACTTATATAGCCAAACTGGAAGCAAAGCTCTCTTCATCCAAGACTGGACTAGACAGTCAAGAGAAGGTAAACACTTGCACCACACCGCACTCATTACACAGATCCTCAAAACCTACACCACCAAAACACACACATAGAAACACAAAACACACACCTACATTCATGGAGGCTCTCATTAAAAACCTGCCCAAGCAACAGGGACCTCCAAAGCAGAAACACAAGCAACGTCCACCCCCCAACATAACCCAAATGACACATACCCCACAAACTCAGTGTGCCACTCAACCACAGCCCATAAGGTATAACAGCGTACCCAACACTCTAGTCATAGGTGACTCTATAGTCAGGCACACTGATGTTCCACTCACCAGGCTAAACAAGGAGAAGGTTACTGTCAGCTGCCTGTCGGGTGCCAGGATCTGCCACATAACGCATGCACTCAGGTCACTCCACAACAAGTACAAATATGACTCTGTCATTGTCCATGTTGGTGTGAATGACCTGAGACGTACCTCCTTGGACTACATGAAAAGGGACATGGAGGAGCTGTCCGATCTTGTAGCCTAGGCAGGTATGACCCTAGCCCTGAGTAGCATCCTGCCATCACCCAGAATGATACCACAGTACAAGGACAAAATGATTGACTTCAACAATTGGCTAAGCTTCTGGTGTCATTCTAAGGGGAACCAGTATCTCTCTGCCTAGGATGACATGATTGACAAACCACGATGCTTTGCCAGAGATGGCCTGCACCTTTCGCCACTAGGATTCTGGATACTGGCTAAGGCTCTAGCCACCCCTATAGTGCCTTTTTTAGGCAAGGTTCAAATGACAAATTCACCATCATAACAGGTACAAGCAAGCAGAATCTGAGGCTATTGCTACTCAATGCTAGAAGTCTAAACCTCAAAATGCACTCACTCAAGGCACTCCTTATAATGGAGAACATCGACATCTGTGCAGTGACAGAGATTTGGTTCAAGGCTCCAGAGAGTACCCCTGCATTACCAGGCTATACTTCATACCATACCTTTCGGCCACCTAACCTGGACCAAAACACTAAAGGCGGAGGCGTGTCCGTAGTCATTAAGGATATCCACACCTCCAGGCTAGTTGCTCAGCATAATGCATCCGAGATTATCCAAGTGTAACTAACTCTGGGCAAGACCGCAATCCAAATTGTAGCTTGCTACAGATCCCCCACCATGCCCCAGGATTCCCACCCCTCATTTCTTGATACACTGGAAAATATTAGGGTACAACCTAACACCCTAATAATGGGTGATTTCAACTACCCCAGCATTAAATGGGAAAACTACTCATGTACCAACTCGTGCTCAATGTTTTCTGGAATTCATAAATTCCAATGCCTTGGATCAACTTATCCACACCCCCACCAGGGGCAGCAATATCCTAGACCTGGTTATTACCAACATGGGCAACCGGTGCTCCACACCAGAGGTCAATTCCTCGTTGGTTAGATCCCACCACAAGCTAATCACCCTAGACATCCACATCCCTCCCCCACCCCCCATTAGGGAAACCACCGTAAAAAATTTCTCCAAAGCCAATTTCATGCTTCTTAAGAGAGAAGTGGCAAACTTCACGACACCTATGCTGATGGACAATAGAGGTGTGACTGCTGAATCCTACACAAATGCACTTTAGAAGCACTTACACAAGTGCATGGATCGTGCAATCCCTAACAGAACCAAGATGATATCCTCCAAAAAAAAAAGGAAGCCAATCTGGTGGTCCCCTGCCATAAACAAACTCTACAACAGAAGAAAGAAACTGTTGCAAAAAAAGAGTAAAATCCCATGATTGGAGGAACTCCCTGGTCAGCTTAAGTAAGAAGCTGAGATCCCTCATAAAATCCTCCAAAGCTAGTTACAAAAACAAAATCGCCACTGACTCTAAAGACAACCACAAAGCATTCTATAGCTATGTCAAGAATCTCAGTGGCAACACTCAGATCTGCTCTGAGTTACAGCACAATGGCACTAAATATACAGAACCAACTGATATTGCCAACATCCTGGCAGATAGGTTCAGTGCTAACTTTATCCCCCTTTCATCCCCTAAAGGGCTCATCTCTATACTGGAAGAATGCAAAGTTCCTGTAATCATGGCTGCACAGGTAAAAAACACACTCTCCAAAGCCAAGAACATAGCATCCATAGGACCTGACAACATCCCAGGCTGCGTTTTTCATGAACTACAGAATGAACTGGCACCCCACCCAAGTACCATGTTCAGTCATAGCCTCACCTTAGGTTATGTGCCCACTGAATAGCGCACAGCGACGGTTATCCCACTCCACAAAGGGGGAACCACCACAAACCCCCAGAAACTACCACCCCAATAGCCTGATGAGCCTGGTCTGCAAGGCTATGGAACGTATCATCATGGAACTTATAAACAATGACATTGGTAATCTCCAAACTCAGGACCTCACCCAGTTCTGATTTGTAAAAGACAGATCATGTCTCCTAAACCTGACAGACTTCTTTGAAGCGGTCACCAAAGCCGTAGATGAGGGTAAGGTGGTTCACACAGCCTATCTAGTTCTCGCCAAGGCTTTCGACACCACCACCCCACTATGGAATTTTAGATAAACTCACTAAACTAGGTGTAAATCCCTATGTCACAAGATGGGTTGCCAACTGGTTCACTGACAGAACCCACACTGTGAAAGTTGCAGACTTCAAATCCAACTTCAGTCCAGTGACAAGTGGAGTACCACAGGGTTTAGTCCTGGGTCTTCTCCTGTTTCGTATCTACTTCTCTGACATACAGGCTAACACAGAAGGTCTTTGGCTAATGAAGTTCACAGATGACTGCAAACTAGGAGCCATAATCAAAACTCCAAAAGATGTGGCCATCCTACAAAAGGGCCTCTCTGAGACAGATGCCTGGTGTCAAAGCCTTGGCCTAAAGCTCAATGCCAAAAAGTGGATTGTCATCCCTTTTGGTAAAAACTCTGTACCCATGAACTACCACATAGGTGGTAGTGTACTTAACACCAGAAGTGTGATGAGACTTTGTGACACAGGTGGACAGTAGTCTCTCCTTTGATAATCACCACAGTAGTCAGGAAATCCTTCTACATGGCACACCTCATCACAAAAGGTTTCTCATCCAGGAAAAAAGAGGTCATTGTTCCCCTCTACTCATCACTCATTAGACCCATTATAGAGTACAACGCCCCTTTTGATATGTACCTCACAAGACATTTACAACAACTGGAAAGGCCGCAGAAATACATCACAAAGAGGATTACCAGCCTCAAACAGATGCCCTACGCAGACCATCTCAAAAAACTGCAGCTTTACTCCATTGCATATCGTCTAATCAGATGTGATCTCTGCCTAACACACAAAGCTATGTCAAACTCAGAGCTGTTGGACATGCTCCATTTAAAGAAATCCCAATCCCTCCGAGCTATACGCTCTAGGGACCTAAAACTTGTCACCACAATAAACAGAACATGCTGGAGGGATAGATTCCTGTCCCAGAGACTTCCCATACTCTTGAACAAACTACCTATCTATATCAAACAAAGCTCCTCATTAGCACTCTTCAAGAAAAATCTTGATGACTGGATGGGAGATAGGAAATTCACCCCGGGGATCACTTCTGTGGCTCTGCTTGACAGTGGCACAGGAAAATAATTTTCTTGGGTGGCGAAAGCCAGGGTACCTTTTGGCTAGGCTTATATAGGCCCTAGGGCCAATAGCCTAGTACCTACCTATGAACCTATGTTATTATGCTGGTTATTCAAAGCTTAAAATTATGCCTTACAGACAGGGAGATTATAATAATGATTTTCAGAGACACTAGAAAATAATTCAAAAATATATGTCCCTCACATACATTGGAAAAGCTGTAATGATAGGTAGATTCTTAGGAATAAATGCACTGGCAGGCTTAAGAACATGATAAACATCACTTGTAATATTATGAAACAAAACTTTCATATTGAAATTTTTCAAGCAATCTTAAATCAGTTAATGTTTTACCTGAGCCCCCATTAGCTGTATGTACAAATGACACTAATTTCTGTAACAATTTAATTTAATTTTCTGAAATGCACACATCTGATAGGTGTATGACAGATTTCTTTCTCAGCTACCAGTTGCAGCTTCTCGTCTGTGGACATGTATGGTCTGCACCACCCCTACATTTGCTTCTTCCCATTGTGGACTATCTGTCACCCAAAACTTCTGTTTTTCTGGTAAGGATATGATGATCAAATTATGAACAGACAGAAACATGCTGCTGTTGGTGTTCTACAGCGCTTGACCTCCTTGGTGCTGATCCTTGGCACTCTTTTGAAGATGTAAAGGTAGTAGCAGATATTACCTTTTCTCACCCCCCTCTCTCACCATTATGCTCATTATTTGTAGGGTCTGTAATTAAAGTTCATATCATCAATGAAACAACTCGTACATTGTGAGATTTAACAGCAGCGCTTCTATATTACATCACCAAATGCTTAAAAAAAGCGAACAATGATTAATCGACCCTATGTAAGCGAAAGGTTACAGTGTCGAACTGTCAGAATAGAGATTTTTTTCCAAGGGAAAAAAAATCGCTGTTCCAACAAAAAAAAAAAAAAAGAAAAAGAAAACACTTTAAAACATTACACACACCCCTACTTAAATATACCAACTCCGAGACTGCACTACAGTGCCGAAAACAGCAAAGTAACAAAGTGGCCAAGCCAATTCTTTCCCAGGGAAAGAATTCGCTTAAAAGCCCCTTCGATATTTTGCCTTTTCAGTCTTTTATGTTCGACCAAGATGCATTCGAAAGAATACATCTTCGGTCTTGTAATAGGAACCCAACAGCAGCATTATTATTGACTGAGACAGCTGTCAATCTAGACTAAAGTTGCGGTCAAGAAAAGTTATACCCACTTAAATTTATTTATGTCTCTAATTTGCAATTTTCGTAGCAATGGGTCATTCTTCCAACACATATAATTAATCTAGACTGCTATTAAAAATAATGAAAAAGGTGTGAGACATACTGGAGCTGGTTATATTATTCTCAAAGGCATTGATCTCATCAATAAGTTCACTTTCAATGTCTGTAAAAAATTACTCATTAACTGCGTATCTTCATGGCTAAATTTTAAGTTAATTTAAAGCCATTTTCTTAATAAAACTTCATATCTATAGTCAAATGTAAGCATGTTCAAGATTCTCAGTCCCCTTGGTACTGCAGCCATTGTTAAATAGAGTAAAAAACTCATTCTCTGCCATTGCAGATATTTAAAAGACTGAACTTTCTTTCTGAAACTTTAATATCTTTCAGGATTTTCTTATCACATTCATGATGAAGTCAAGCATCTGATACAACATCAATGTTTTAATTCTGTAACGGTGGATTGTCACATACAAGGTGCCCATTTTTGATGTAGTGGGCTCTGTACAGGGTGTCACGACTCCCTGGGATTCATTAACAATCATGTAGGCTTCACATTAAGCCTGCACAGTTTGTTTGTTAGCATGGAAAGTAGCAGTGCTAATCGAACATGCATGCTACTCATCACACCTAGACTTTTGCAAACACCTTTGCATGGCCAGCAGTAGTGTTCATGGCAATGGAAATGTGTTTACAAGCATGAGCATAGAATGTAAACAAAAAGGCAAAGCTGAGATACAAGTATGCACTGTAGCCCTGAAGTATTAAGGACAAGTACAGTGAAAGAATACTGTAGCAGGGGAAATGAAGTGAAGGAATTACTGTATACACAAATAATAATGGTTTGCACTGCATATTTGATTAATATGGAAGGGGAAATGGATAAAGTGTACTCATATATTACAGGCAAATGTGTTGAAGTGTCAAAGAAACATTTCTAACATAAATCCTGCAAGACTGATTTAATTATAATTAATGTCAATGACAATACCAGAGTCATGCACATAAATAAAAACAGACATGCTAATAAATGATGTGACAGTGATGCAGTTAACAAAGGCCAGTTAAAATGTGATATACATGGTCATAAAATGCTGACTTTAGATAGCAATTATCAAGGACAGAAGATACTTTATGGGATTGAAGGCATAGACTGCAATTATTGCATATGAGATATATATACAGGAATTTATGCATACGAGTCGATTCCACTGGTGTATTCTCCACCTCAGCATGTATACACAAGAACAAATGAACTTTACAGCTGTAATGTTAGGTACATCAGAAATGGACATGTTTTTGCAAAGAAATGTCAGTGGCACCTATAGGAAAGGGGTTATCACCTACAAACATGTAATTGACAAACAAGTGATATATAGTCATGTAAATGGTAACCTAGTAACATACAACATACATAAAAGTGACAAATGACATCACAGATCATATGACATGTCATGAGTTCATGTTTTCCATTGCTGATTTTCAAACATCTCAGGTATTGTTATACTGGCCATGCTCACATGGAATTACAGGAAACAGTAACATAACAGCAATTCAACAGCACCAACAGACAAGAACGTATTGCAATAGAAGACCAGTCCCAGTTTCTTATGGTCTGGCAGCATGCCATAAATTAAGAAACATTTATGGAAGCCCTCATCTCTCATTAAGCTGTATAGTACAACAAAAACAATTGCAGTAATAAAAAAAAAATGTCCAGATAAAGACATGCAATACAGAGCATAATTATTTTGGGAATAGGTAATGCCTGTTAGCATGAATGACATAAGAAACATTCACATTATGCCATTTTTGAGCACATGTCAGAGAGGTACATACCAATCATGGAAGCCACCGAAAAGCGAATATCAGTTATGTCATGAAGAATACCCTTGAAGGGCTTACAGCACTTTCCTATTATAAGGGGCTTGGATGTCTGACCTTGTAGGACAAGACCTGAAAAGGTTGGTCCTCTATCTGTGCCATAACTATTGTGTGTGTGTAAGCATGTTATCAGATTCTGACTCCTGCCCATTACACAAGGCTCTCTCCAGACATCTTTATTGACTGCACGTGCCAGATTAGATAGCAGTGGAGGCAGATTAGATAGCAGTGGAGGCTATCACAAATAACTGAAATAAATGTGTACATTAAGAAAGGAATTCTGAATATAATATGAACATTGTAGTCAAAATGCTGTAAAGGAACTACACATGCTACTGTCTATACATCAGTGAGCAGTACAATATCAATGCTTGTTTGGCAAGGAAGTTGTTTCCATCATGTACACACACTCTCCCAAACTTGAACTACAGCCTATCTCTGTAACTATGTTAGACAAGCTAGTACCCAATGTACATGCCACAGGAGTGCTCACAGCATGCTATGCCCCTAATAACCATTTCACTGCCATGCAATCCCAACTTCTGATGACATATCATTGTCCAACCTAAAATGGATAAGAATAACAAGATACAATGGTGTTTATGTAATGTCAGTACATTCATATAAGATTCCCTTTTCAGCAATTGAACAACAAGCTATGTGACTCTACTGACTAATGACATGTGGATGAACCACAAGCACCACAGTGGAAGTCTTAACACACAAGTGACACTACATGTTAACTAATTACATCATATGTATGTGTTATAAACAATGCATTTAAGATAAAAGGGATGGCAGATGCCTCTCCCACTGCAAATGGGCACATCAGAACCATGGTGGATACCATTCATGCATTACAGTATAAGGTCCAAAGTGTTAACAGGCACTGAAGGTGGAGGTTGAACACATGAGCATTTAACAGAATATACATGCTATTGTATAGGATGAATACACCATGGTAGAAGTATCACAACAATTGTGAGATATTTTGGAATGTCAAGACATTACTTCACATTATTACTGCAAGGGATATGTGTGCCTGTAATTGCTGTACTGAAGCAACAATATACAGATTGCCATCTCATTCACTTATGCCAGAGATTAACACTTCCTACATATGTTATATAAGGAAAATATAATCACATGTCATCATTACTATGAATAAAAGCATTGCTAAGTGAGAAATTATCATAGTTTTTGTAAGAGGAATGCGTGCACAGCAGATGTATTTGACAACAATATTAGCAACATGTACAGTCACAATAAGACTGACACAATGTGTTCTGAGCAGTAATGCCTGGATTTGAATGAACTACCTAAGATCACAAGTTACAGCTTAATATTTGAATGGCAAGCATCACATGACATGTTGAGATACATCTAAGGCAATGCACAGTTGAATGGATGACATCACCACCCACTGTGTATTAGCAGGATGTGTACAATAAAAAGTGGTTGAAGGGCACAATAACACTGTACACCTACATGTCATATATGCATTGGAAGAAAAGTGGTATACACAGTATGAGGGTGAAGACACACTCACAGCTGACCTCAAATATCCTACATATGTAGTTACACAATGTACAAAGCATGCTACCAAAGTCACGTAACACAGAAGGGTTCACACTCCAGCTGTGAGATTCTGCTGTTATGCTAGCATCATGTAATTATTGTGTGGCCAGAGTTTTTTTCCCCTGGGGATGCTAGGATTTGCTAGTGTAACACTGTGCTGTTGTAAATCCATTTCATAAGTGGAAGTATACATAAAGGTGGTTGTGAGGTGGCCACTGGTATATGACATTAATCACAGTCACACTACTGAAGCAGGCATGGTCTCAAACCACATAGCTAACTAGCTACATCATCTGTATAGCACATCAGCAGCAGCCAGTGGTATAGGAGAAAGCTGAGTATAGCTGATGCATACACCATCTGTAAAGAGATAACATCAGCAGTGCATTGCCAAGGAGAGGTGTCTGGTAAAATGACATTTACACTTATCTGGAGTTATAAAAGTTGCCACTTCCAATGTGTATAAATCAATCCTGAATTAATTTACAGTTACACATACACCTGTTGAAGTTAAACATTGATGCATTCAAACCTCATACTCATTTACACAGTCTAGAGACTAGTGCAAAAAATGCAAGCACCACAGGAGAAGTCTGATATTTAAAGTGTAACAGTTCACTTTAGAAAGAATGACCTCATCAGTGTATTGCACCAGGGGTGTATCCAGAGAATATAATATCATAGTCATATGCTATTATTGCTGCTCCCCAAACCACTTGTCATTTGAAATATGGAAACAATCTCCCACCCGCTTAACAAATGTTTGCATCACTTTCCCTCTAAAACTGTATTTTTCAGTCTATGAAACACTTGAGACATTAATTTAGACACTTGTAGACATAATATAGCCTAAATAAGCCATGGTTTCTCTAAGTAATGTAAGAAAATTATTCTCAGTAAAGTACAAAAAGTATGCCTAGCTACATCCTTGTATTGCAAAGGTGGGGTGAATGGATGGTGGAGTCATCTAGCTGAAAAATTAATTGTAAGGTTCCAAAACACTGTGCTGTTACTCTGATGCTTACTGTGATGGATTTGAAGTCTTCTTAAGACACTCAGTCTTGCTGGCTGGATTCTGCTGAAATCAAAGTCTGGTTATAGTTGCATTCACAGTCTGTTGCATACAGAAACTTGCAGAATATACACTGATGAGAGAATATACTTTGCAGCACCTGTCTTTAAGAACAGTAACCAATAACTTTTATAATAAACCACATGTACTTCTGTTACAGCTTGAGAAAATGTTCTACTTTACTTCTCATATAGTACAGATGATGAGAGAGATATAACATTTACCTCAGGACAACATGTGTCCCTACCAGTACCACTAACATAACTAGATTTAATACAGACTTTATATATTTTTTTTTTAGTTAAACACACACCCTCTTGATTTTGGAAAGATACTGCTGACACATCTGTTCTTGTGCAAATGCTGATAAGTAAACTGTCTTCAAGGAAATGCCTTGTGGATTAGAAAAGCACATTTTTAAACTTTCTTAGAAAAACATGTCCTGTTGTCAGTTCTTTAAAGAAAGCAAATTACATTCTTGTCATGTCTGTAAGAAGTCAGCTTTCTTGATGTGTGTCATTTAGTATGGATGCCAGTCACATATTACTAAACTCTGTTTCTGCATTTAAGCAAGCTTTATCTTATTCCTTATTTATGTTGCATATTTGTAGCAAAGTTACATTCAACCTTAATATCTTGTTGAGCATAATCTTACGATTCCCCCTTTTTATTTTTTAACATACTCAAAACACTTTATACTGATATGTATTTTTGATCACATTATATTAAGAAACAAAATCTTTAGTCTTCTTTTGATACACAAGTCAAAATGCAATTTTACATAGTTAATGCAATTATATAAAGTATTACTACTAAAACTGAATATATTTAACAACTTTTTCTTTTACAGACCATTCTGTGAAAAATATTTTATCAGTTATGAGCTGTCTGCTTTAGTTTTTTTTTTAACTTGATTAATTTATTATTTTGCAATCACAGGATTTAATTTATGACTTAGTACTCTTTTATTAACTCTTTGCGCCTGTTGAATTAAATCTTTACTTTTATTGATTATTTTATATCAAAAGATTAGAGATAGACTAATATCTATAAGAGACAAAAACTATGTGCTACTCCAAGCATTTATACACTGCTGAAAATATACATTTTCAATGCCATTTTAACCATAACATTGTGGTCATGTCTCTGAACTGTCCATTAACATCTTGGTTGACAGTGAAGTGAACATAAAGTACTGAACTGATAAATATTTGAATGCAATTATTTCAGTATATTTAATACTTGAGGATTTAAAAAAAACATGATTTGTACACTAAAGAATGCTACGTACATATTAGAATGCTATGTACATATTAGTCCATTAGCTGTATGAATAAAATATTTTAATATAATTTTCCTCTAACTGGGGTAACCAATAAGATTCCAACTTAAAATCAGTGATAATATTACAACTTGACAAATTACTTTTGAATGTATTACAATGTATCCTGTACAGTATGTATTTACACAAACTGTTTGCTATTCATGCATTTCAATCTAGCAGCTATCCTGGACCCAATTTTTTTAAATATGTTTTTTCACACATATTCATTACTAGACATTAATTTTGTTTGTACTTGATTATTTTGTATTTGTACATAGTCCAATCTACAAATTTAGTAACATTAACATCAAGCAAAATCTTGAAAAATTCTTATGTCTCTTTAGAAGTATCTAGTGAAATTGCCACCAGAGGCAACTATGCTTTTTGCATACCAACATTGTCTTGCCAAAAACATATTAAAATAGTGAACATTCTTGCTCAATTTTTACATATCTTTACTTTCTCTTGTATAGCTTTAATAAAGCAATTTTAAGTCATAGTTTGCATAACTTTACAGTTTAATAGGTTGTAAATACAATTTAATACTAAACAATACCTAGAATGATAGTTATTAGCAACTTGTAAAATATCTTATCCTGTCAGGTTTAATCTGTTTAATGCACTAATACCTGTTTTTCCCTCCCCCTGAAAGAGTATTGTCAAAAAGGAATGAGATATTTCTTCCTGTAGCTTTATTTTATACCCTTTTGCAATGCTGCTCACACAGTCAGTATAAAACTGAGAAAGTACCCCTCCCTTGTAGTATTGCACTATTTTTTATTTGCTTTATAATGTATGTCAGCCCAACACTTTGGTTATACATTTGCTTTATTAGGTTATTAAACTATAGACCTTTGTCTGATTTGATCATCTTTTCTGTTGCTTTTGCTGTCTACTTCTAATAGTAGTCATTTGTACCCTCCTGTATACTTTATTTCAACTGTATGTATACTATAAACCATCTGTTGATTATACTTGATGTAACTGAGTTTTTTTTTATTTTTATCAGTGACATATATGCACAATTGTGATATTTTATTACATTTACCAAATAATGTTGCATGTGAACATTTTAACAATTATGTTTTAACAATAAGGTTTTAGAAAAACTCAAGCTACTTGTCTGGCAATCAGTCTGGTTTCTTTTCTTATCTGCTCAACATTTCCTGTAACTATTCATCCAGTCTAGGAAGGTCTGAGCTCACATTTCAGTTAACCTTTTTAGCATGTTTTCCTTTATTCATCTTACACTAGCAATTTAAAAGTTTTTCCAAAGTAGAAGTTGATTGAGTACAGCTGTGTTAGAGGACATGCTCACCTAACTGTAAATACCCACACACACAAGTCCCCTAAATGAAGTTGTATTAATTGAAAGCACCACAGGAGATGTTGGTCTCTTAAGGGGAGAGTGCACTTTTGTCAGGATAACCTCATCAGTGTGTTTCAGAGAAAATGTTTCTGTAAAAAACTGGGATAAGGGAGATGTGTGCAGAGTGAAATGCATTCTCCTCATGGGAAGTGGATACAGCTCAAAGTTTTTCATATACACATACATACACATTTCCCATGTTCAGCATTGAATCTCCTACCTATTCAGTTATACAATGTAGAGAGCAGTGTATTAGTTGCAAACACCACAAGAGAAGTCTGACTTTTAGGGGAAGAGAACATACTTTCATCAAGATAACCTCATCACTGTGTTGCAGAGAGGATGTTTCTGTAAAAAATTAGGATAAGAAAGGAGTGTGAAGGGTAAAAAATATTCTTCTCAGGAGAAGTCAATATAGCACCAAGTGCTGCGCGCACACACACACACACACACACACACACACACAAATTTCCCATGCTGAGCACTGAACCTCTAACCTATCCTGTTACATGATCTGGAAACTACTGTATTAATCACAAGCACCACAGGACAAGACTGATTTTTTAACAATCCGAAATACCACATTTGTACTTCTTGAAAAATCTACTGTTTGGAACAAATGATACTGTGCGTCACAGGTTCTGTAACAAATGCATTTGTGTGCACAGAACAATGTAAAATCACTATGATTGTCCCATGTAAATACATACTTCTCTATTAACATTTAGATATTCTCCTTCATGTGCATTGCACTACTGTGAGGGACATTGACATGTTTCACATTATGGGAAGCCATAGAAATTCACTGCTGTAAACCAGTGGATTATCAATCAAACTTTCCTGCAACTTCATGAGGGATGATTGCACACTTGTATTGTCTCATACTTGCACTATGTGCATTGACAAGACAGACATGCAAGTCATACATAAGACAATACAATGCAGGATGAGTGATGGATTATGTGAGAATAGGTTAAAACAGTTGCAAGTATAAATATTGTAGAGCAGACATATATTAAATGACTGAACTAACTGAGTCAACATCATTCTGAAATCAATATAACCTGTTGACAAAATTAATACACACATGCAAACATTATACAACATACAAGAATAATTTGATTTTCTTTTTTTTTTTTGCTCTTTGAGCACAACACTGCCAAGCTAAATTGCACTGCTGATGGCAAAGTATTAGTTTATGCTCAATCATATCTTGGAGTGATCATATCTTGGAGTGTTGAACTTAAATTGGGAATTAGCAGTACACTATGTTGCTCTATGCCAACTTTCACACAAAGATCAGTATAAGGCAGGCTTTTCAACAGGGAACAAGCATATTAATACAGAAGCAGGATAATGATGTGTTAACAAAAGGTGTAGCCATCATTTGTAGTCACACAAGTCAGACAAAACATTCTAAAACATATTTTCATCCGTCTGGATTGGAGCCTTTAGAGCATTCCCAGGGAAAAAAAACATTTACACCCGAGTATTATTTAGGCATGCCACATAGGAAGAAACTGAGGTTATGGAGTAGCTACAAAGTGAAGGATTCAGTGTAGAAAATCTAATTCAGAAAGCACCACAACAGGATAGAGCAATGGATATCCAAATTAAGGGGAAATCAGTGGAACAGGAAGCAATTGGTCAGGTGCCATATGAAGATAATTTGGAACCTTCTACAGGAAACCAGTTTAAACATTCACTTGAAGCTAGACAGCAAGGGCAGGAACAGGAAACTGTGGAAACTCTGATGCAGTCAATGTCGAGGAGTGATAGGCCGGTGAGTTCCCATATGATAGATCAATGGATGGCACGGGATGAAGTTGAAGAGAATGTGCCACAGGAAGATTCTATAGAATCTTCTTTAGAATGCTCACATGAATTGGAAAACAAGGGATGTGCCCTTAGTTTGGAAAAAAATGAGCTAAGAGAAGAGTTGCTTGATTTAATAGACATAGACAGATATATCAAGATCAAAGAAAGAAATAGACTGCAGAAGGTTAATAAAACATAGAAAAGTCAGAAATTTGATAAAACAAATAAACACAGTAATTAGGACTGTTCATAGAGACCCATGTGATATAGCAGAAGTAAATAGGATATATTACCATGCAGCTAAATTAATAACCGATAAAGTTCTACCACTAGAACACTGGATAGTGCAGGAAAGGAAGGGGGGAAATCGAATACCATCATGGAAATATCAAACAGAGAAAACTATAAAGCAGTTAAGACAGGAAGTGTCACTATTAGATTATAGAAGAGGGACTAGATCAACAAAAATACTAAAAAAAATAGATGTGATAAAAGCAATGTGCAGTATTAGAACAGCCCAGGATCTATCATGCACTACTGCAAATAACAAACTAAAAATTTCAGCACAAGCAGAAAGACTTGGAAGATACAAAAATAAATATAAAGGAAAAGCACAAAATAAGCAATTTATTGATGATCCAAAAAAGTTTTATACAGAATTGAGAAATAAGGTAAAAGGAATTGAAAGACCACCAAAAAAGAAGAAATATATACATTTTGGAGAAGTATCTATGAAGATCCTGTGGACATAACAAAGATGCTAAATAGATAGAAAAAGTTAAAGAAAGAATTAGAGGTTCAAACGTACAGGATATGAAATGGGATGAAGTAACAGCCAGAGAGATTGAAACAAAGTTAAGAAAAGCCTATAACTGGAAAACTCCAGGCCCAGATGCAGTGCCTAATTTTTGGCTAAAAGTATTAAGATCTTTGCACAATGCTTTAGCCATGAGTAAGAACTATTTACTATATATGCACACCCCGAACATACACCAACTTGGTTAACAACAGGAAAAACAATGCTCCTACTTAAGAGTGAACCTGCAAGCTACCCTAAAAATTATAGACCAATAACTTGCCTTCCGACGATATATAAACTATGCATGGGAATTAATGCTGACACAGTTTATAGTCATTTAGAAGAAAACTCAATTTTTGGCAGTAGAACAAAACATCAGTAAAAGAAAGTCATATGGAACAAAGGATCAAGTCATCATGGGGAACTGTGAAAAGGGGAAGAATCTAAGTATGGCATGGATTGACTATAAAAAAGCATTTGATAGTATCGCACATTCATGGATAAAAGAGTGCTTAAAAATGTATAAGATATACCCCACACTGATTGACATTACAGTGACCATAAAGCAGTGGCAGATCACTTTGCAAGTAAGCCATAATAAAGGACAAATTATTATCCCAGGGATAAACATTCAAAGGGGGGTATTCCAGGGTGACTCTGTCACCTCTGCTATTCTGCCTTGCCCTTAACCCATTAAGCTGCCTACTTAACATCTTAGGCCATGAATAATGTGGCTCCTAGCAAACAACAAAGTGTAAAGACTTCTCATCTTTTCTTTGTCAATGATTTAAAACTGTATAGCTCATCAGATGAGGAACTGAAGGCACAACTGCAAGCTTTCAAAACTTTTTCAGATGATACAAGAATGTCATTTGGTCTTGATCAATGTGCAAAAGCAACCTTTAAAGCAGGAAAACTGCAACTTCAGGAAAACAACAGTTTGGGACAAGAATGTAATATAAAAGAACTTGAGTAAGAGAGAGTGTATAACTACTTGGGAACTGATGAAAGATCAACAATAAAACACGAACAAATGCGAATAAAACATAGTAAAGAATATTTCAGAAGACTTAAATTAATCTTGAAAACACTGACATCTAGGAACGAAATTCAAGCTACAAACCAATTTTATCTTCCTGTCTTAACTTACAGTTTTGAAGTGATTGACTGGCCCCAAAATGTGTTGGACAAATTAGACAGGAAAACAAGAAGGATGCTTCATGATCAGCAGTTGATTTATAAAAAATCAGTGCATACCAAGATTATATATTCCCTGTTCTGAAGGAGGGATAGGCCTCTTTGAAATTGATTATATGTATAGATTTGCAATCGTGAGACTCCACACACATCTGCTGACATCAGAAGACCCAAACGTAGTGAAAGTTTTGAAACATGAGGAGAATAAATCTAAGATGATGTCTCTGCTTAATTTAGCAGAAGCATATCGGCATCAAGCAGGAATGAAAATCAAACCAGTAGTGGATAAAAATCAGGCAGCAACTGAATGTACCAAAAAAACAAAAGAAAGAATATTAGGTGAAGGACCAGATGAGAAAGCAAGAAATGTGGAAAAAGCATAAATATAGTTGAAAGTATAGAAAACTTCTGGACAAACCCCATGTTGATCAGGAACAAATGCAGGAATAGTTAAGGAGAGGTGAATTCAAACCAACAGATGAAAGGTTAATATTGGCAGCCCAAGATAGTAGGCTATGTACACATTGGTTTACAAAGTCCATTGAACATGTGGGAGAAACAGACAAATGTAGGTTTTTTAAAACTGAATTGGAAACAGCTGCACACCTTATTGCAGGTTGCAATATACCAATAGCAGAAGGACTGTATACTGAAAGGCATAATAATGTGGCAAGATTGTTGCACTGGGGATTGTGCAAACATTATGGTTTTGAAGTGACTGAAAAACACTGGAAACATGAACCACAAAGCATCATAGAAAATGACGAAGTTTATATCATATGGGATCACCCATTATCAACAGTTCAAAAGATAGATGCTAGAAAACTGGATATAGTGGTTCAAGAAAAGAAGACAAGAGTAGCATTGATCATTGAAATTGCCACACCCAGTGACTACAGTGTCATGCTCACAGAGAGACACAAAGTCATAAAATATCAGGATCTGCAGGCAGAAACGCGAGCAATGTGGAAGGATACCCAGGCAGTTCCAACAGTAGTACTCTTACTTATTAAATTAATCTGTCATGTTCTGTACATTTGTACTTGAAGAGTAATACAGATATTTGCAGTTAAATGTATGACTGGAATTTGAATTTGAAATGTCATAAATTAATAAATTGACCTACAGCTGTAATTGAGCCCAAGACACTATGCAAAAACATCAGGCTACAAACAGGATAATTATCTCACATGGCACATAGGAATTCTTCTTTATTAAATCCAGCAGACTATTAACTGTTCACAGTACTGCTTTGTCTCTATTCCAGCAGCCTATTAACTGTTCACAGTACTGCTTTGTCTCTATTCCAGCAGCCTATTAACTGTTCACAGTACTGCTTTGACTCTATTCCAGCAGCCTATTAACTGTTCACAGTACTGCTTTGTCTCTATTCCAGCAGCCTATTAACTGTTCACAGTACTGCTTTGACTCTATTCCAGCAGACTATTAACTGTTCACAGTACTGCTTTGTCTCTATTCCAGCAGACTATTAACTGTGCACAGTACTGCTTTGTCTCTATTTCAGCAGACTATTAACTGTTCACAGAACTGCTTTGACTCTATATTGGCATAGCGCAGTGTATTTAAAGAGATCTGTGCATAAATAACCAGACCACTGCAGATTAAATTGAAATCTTCAGCTTTTGCAGCAAGAAGTTAAACAACATTTACTGCCACTCAGCATTGCTGTGCTATGCCAACCTCCACGCAGATGTTGAGGACATAAAGTGGAGGTGTTTCTATGTGCCATTTCTGGCCATGTGTGTTGCATGTGAATCTATTTTTTGACCAGATTAAATGTGTGAAAAGGGGGTGGATAGGACAGTGATGAAAATGGAAAGGGCAAGCAGAGGGTAAGACATAGGGGAAAACATAGGAATTTGCAGGAGGGTCGTGGGAGGTCACTATAGCTATCCTCTTCTTTATAACATAAATGTACAATTACACACACAATTTGGAGTGCCACCTCACCACTGATGGATGGCAACAGAATAATGTTGTATGGCCAATTGGAAAAAAATCAAGTGTGTCAAAATGACACACATGCTAAGTGGTGAGATATGTGTGGACCATTATTTATTTATTTTTTTTGTGGGACAGCTGCACTTTTTTGGGGGGGGATGTTTGGAAGGTGCTTAGAAATGATAAGGTCATGTAGGTAGGGCAGGTTAGGAAGCATGCACAGAAATACAAGACATACAACACAGTCAGGGATGGTAAAAGAGACAAAAGGTTTGGGGACACCATAACTGGGGATAAGGAGGGAGCATCAGAGGTACACCCATATCCAGATTAAGAATAGAGAGAATCTAGTCCTCACCATCAGAACTGTAATCACTATCTCCTTAAGCAGTTCCCTGGGTCAGTGCTGGATATGGCATTGATTTGGAAATACAGTGCAGGATCTTTTCAACCCTGCAATTTGTGCTCCAAGGCCCCCTCTCCATTATATCCTCCACCAGTTCTGTCAGCTCCTGTTGAGTGACAAAGTTGCCACCTCCAATACTATTGCTCCTGGAGGGTACCACTACACCAG
The DNA here is from genome assembly GCF_019279795.1 of Protopterus annectens. Lineage (NCBI taxonomy): Eukaryota > Metazoa > Chordata > Ceratodontiformes > Protopteridae > Protopterus > Protopterus annectens. Next base: position 1,222,083,420 of record NC_056741.1, on the reverse strand, counting down.
CAGTTGGGGCAGAGCTTCTTGACACAGGTGGAGCAAGTAGGGCAGGGGTTATGGAGCCACCACTGACAGGTTGTAAACCTGAAGTGCTGGGTGTCTATGCTACCATTTATGGAGTTATGGCAGGCCGAGCCACAGTGATCGGTCGACCTCTCAGTGCTGTTCCTCATTTATTTTTCAGCATCAAGGTATGCAAACAGCAGACTATTAACAAATTATAACCCGCCCCAAAAAAAAAAAAAACTAGAATGACAGGGTGGTAGGAGACAAATAATGAAATAATTAGATATGTGGCATGTCACAGTACTATATTTTTTCAGAAAACTTTGTTTAGCAATACATAAACAATCATTATAGTTTACTACTGTACACCTTTGCCAGATCCATGCATGATGGAAAGGTAATCACAGAGCCTTGTATTGAAGCACAATAGTTTTCCAGCCTTAGAGGGGTAAGACATCTCCCTTCCATACGGAATAACAGTAGACCACAGGGAAAACAAACAAAGCTGCTGGCTAAAAATCCTAAAAAATCGGGAAAAGAGAACCCTGTAGTGCAGATGAGCTCAGATGAGACTTCAGAGTAATCAAGCAATTATAACCTGTTTAGACATCAAAACTTTATTGAAAAACAAATACATGCATGCTTCGCTTCTCTGCAGTAAGTATTATCCATGGTGCAGAGAGCCATACAACAATGCCAGGCGTATTTGCTATACATAAAGCAGCCTAAACAATGTGGCAGCATAAACAATTTTTTTTTACTTTTTCCTTAGGTAGGGAACTTTGTTTGCATGCTGCGGAGTGGAAATCAAATGGAAAGGGCATTCGAAAAATATAATATGATACAGAAAAATGCCAACAATAAATTAAATACAGTCGATGGGTATATGTAGCAATGACCAGAGCAAGAAGTCCATTCAAGTGACACATTCATTCTTCTCACTTGCCATTGCAACGTCAGAAATGTGCTTTGTAGCACATTTCCAAATAGTAGCTCAAAGCAGATTTAGGTCCAGGCCTGTACAATGAAAACACATAGCTCAGTATTACTATTAACATCACCACCTCTAGCAGATTCTTTCATCGTTTGAAAAACTGCAAATTAAAAAAAAATGTATATTATCCTGTTCCATAATATATTTTGCTAATGCATTAGTTTTTATTTCTTTTCTTATGTCTGATAAATACCAACAAATTCTATCTTAACTTTCTATCACAGCTTGAAACTCACTTATCTATTTCACAGTGTAAGAAACTGTTTGATGAAACAATGGATCATATAAAAATATTTGAACAATGATTGGTTGCAACTAAGAAGTGGAAGGTGTAACATGATAGGCAGGACATTGAAACAGGGAATGCCTGTGAGTCTGTATAATACTAACACAATGAAGAATTCTATTTCACATGTTTGTGCTGCTACAGAAAATGAGACACTCTTTCAACATACTCAATTGCTGAGAGTGGATGAAGTGCATGTAGCAGCTCTTGATCCGATGGGAAGTACTGAGAGTGGATGAAGTGGATGTAGCAGCTCTTGATCCGATGGGAAGTACTGAGAGTGAATGAAGTGGATGTAGCAGCTCTTGATCCGATGGGATGTAATCAGCCTACTGCTTCACTAACAGCCCCCTTTCCCTTACCACAGTGAGACAGAGAGAACACATTAAGAGAACAAAGAGGAAGAGGATGAGTGTATCAAGGGCCAAGAACCAGAAGTAGGTCATTGACTTGAATAAGGTACTGGAAAATAATATTGTGTTCAACATTTCTTCATATCAGTTGAAAGAAACTGAACTTGAAGTTTTAAATAAAGGTTAACTTTATACCAGCAGAGAATGGAAGTATTGCTGACTTTTTAATGGATTTAAGATTATTTACTAGGAATTTAAATTGTAAACTTATTTTTCCAAAGCATGAACAAACAATTGTAAGTCTTATAAAAGACCGACCTTGGGATTCATCAACGGCGATTTTCTGTGCAGGAACAGTGTAACCATTCCTGCACGGAAATGTCCGCCGAGCTATCCAGGTACATGACGTTTTTGATGTGCATGAGCAGCCCTACACTGTTCCAGCATGGAAAGCCATGCTGGATACTAATCAGCTCATTTGCTAGTGAAAACTATACAAATGAGCTGATCTAGCGATCCAGGAAGTCGGCAGGTCTCTGTGCAGGAACAGTGTAAGGTGCAGAAATGTATTCGGTTACTAACCAAATACATTTCTGCCAATTACACAATGGAGACATGTCAGCACTCAATAAAGCATGTATTAGAGAGGTTATGCATGCCAATGGCCAAATATATGGCCATTGGCATGCAAAACCACTTCATGGAAAAAAATATAAAGTTTTATTTTTGATGGCTGATCTCAGCCATTGAGTGCATGGGTATTGGTACACTAGTGGGAGGGGGGAGAAAATGTAAAAACATGAAAAGTAGGGAATTCTGCATTTTGCCATTATAGGCAATGGCATGCAGAAAGTAAGCAATGTCCGGGAACAGTGGCTGCTAAGGGGGAAGGCTCATGTGTAGTGCACTAACTAGGGCTGAAGGCAGTGGGGTATGGTAATGAGGGGACTGATACTGAATCAAAATTTCTTCTAAGTGTCAGACTGCACCCAACCGTGTAGGTGCTAACACAATCGTATAGGCAGGAGCAGCAAATAACATGAAAAGGGTGTGTGTCATGATTGCTGTAAGCACATTGGAGCTCTGTTGGCTGGTGTCTGTTTAGCTAAGCACGGCTAAGCGAGGAGGTGTGTCTGAGGCTGTTTACTCCTATTCAATGAACTGAGGAGCATGTTCTTGGCTGGGGGAGGGCCATTTCTTCCTGTTTACTCTAGCTAAATGGGTCTGGGAGGCAGACCATGGATTAAACAGGAAGAACATAGGAAAACTAAAAGGAAATATTTGAACAAGGGAAATGCAGTATAAACAGCAATATGGGATACTTCAACACACAATGGACCATTGAAAGCACTCGTTAATACAGCTGGCAGGTGGCTGCATTGCTGAAAATGGGAGGAGATGTAAAAAAATAAATAAATAAAGGGCAACAGCACAATAAAGGAGGAATGAAGCAGAAATCACTAATATGGGACTCTTGCAACTCACAATGGGCCAAGTAAAGCACACAATAATACAGATGGCAGGTGGCTACATACCTGAAAATGGGAGGAGATGTAAAAAAAATTAAAGGGCAACAGCACAATAAAGGAGAAATATGAAGTAGAAATCAGTAATATGGGACCCTAGCAACTTACAATGGGCAGGCAAAGCACATAATAATACAGCTGGCAGGTGGCTGCATAGCTGAAAGTGGGAGGAGATGTAAGTAAATAATAATTAAAAAAATGCAACAGCAGAATAAAGGCAATCATGCACAAATTACCAGTAATACCTCTAGCACTCACAGTGGCCAAATCAAAGCCATGAGTAATATAGGTGGCAGCTGGAATATATCATAGTGAGCCAATCATACAGGCAGCATCTGCAGCACCCCAGTATAAAGTATGGAAACACCTTACACTCTGATTTTTCCCACAAACTCTGCACCATTGGTGTATACATGTGAGGGAATTTTAACTGGAAAAATGTTAGGGGCTGCCATGGCTTTGATCCATCAGTACGTGCCAGAGGCTGAGGGCGGAGAGGAGGATAATGCTGACAACCACCCAGACCCAGGATAAGGAAAAGAATGTTCAGACCCAGGGTAACCTACCAGGGGCTACATGACCTGGAGATAGTAGAGCGCTACAGGGTGAACAGGGACATACTTCAGCAAATTGTGAAGCTGTGCTGGCCTCGCCTGACATCCAGAATGAACAGAGGGGAACCCATCCCAGTGGATACTAAGGTATGTGTAGTCTTAAGAATACTAGCTACAGGTACTGTCCAAAGACCTACTGGGGATATCATGGGGATGTCACAGACATCTGCATCCAGAGTACTTCACCAGTTTCTGGATGCCATGCTACCAAATGTCCTTGACCACATATACTTCCCCAACACCCATGAGGAATTGACCAGCAATATGCACCTCTCCCTCCATGTAGCTGAATACCCAGAGGTACTGGGTGCCATAGACTGCATGCACATCCACATCAAAGGACCACTCAGTGAGCATGGTAGGGTCTACATAAACCGCAGGGGCTTCCCCTCCATCAACTGCTGGGTAGTGTGCAATGCCCAGGGCATTATCATGAATGTGTGTGCAGGCAGCCCTGGAAGCTATCATGACTCCCACATCTGGCATCCCTCACAGTTGTATCAGGGATTTGCCAGGGGGGGACATCCTGTATGGCCAACTGGTGGGGGATGCTGGCTATGCACTGGAGCCATGGATGATGACACCCATCAGAAATGCATACACACCCATGCAATAATTCCATAATAAGGCACACACACAAACCAGGATCAATACAGGGCATGTGTTTGGGATGCCCAAGCATGGTTCCACTGCCTGGACATATCTGGTGGAGTCTTGCAGTACTCTCCACTCACATGTGCACACATGTTCATAGTATGTGCCATGCTACACAATATGATTTTGTGGAAACAGCTGCAGCAAGAGCAGGATGTGGAAGGGCCACACAGCCCTCCACCATTGCCAAGGTCCTCACAGGCACAGAGGGACTCAGATGAGGAGCCCCCTGAGACAGCCCCTGTAGGCAGATGGAGGTGTGCCCAGTATGGCCTGGCCTTGGCAAAGAATCAAAGCATAGCACACACACTGACATTGTAGGCACCCAGGGAGTGCCACCTTTCTTGACTCAGACACACAGTAAAAAGGGATGACACACACATCACACTACCTGTAACTTACCATGTATAGGCAGTGTACTGTGTGCATCCAACATAGGCAGCCCTCAAGCTCCATACACACAACTGCCACAGGCACAAGGTAAGTCAGTTGCCTTAACAGTAAATTAATGTATCAGTATGTTCCACTAGCATATGTATGGTATTGTTGCATGCATGCAAAGGAATGGGATGGACTATTGGGATAGCAGCAGACAATTGACAGCTGTGTGGGACACCAGGAAATGTCTGCCCAATACTGGCCTCCAACACTATTCAGTAGTACTCAAGGTGGAAAATTCTACTGCAGTATATGTGTGGGGCCAACTAACTGGGGGTTATAGCTTACAGCCATGCATGCCAGTGTGGGGTCCCATACCCACCCCTCAGAACCACACAGCAAGTCAGCTGTAGAAAACCAGAGAGAAATGTCTGGAAAAGCTCCACAAATAGCAGCAATGTTGAATCCCCCCCATAGACCCACACAGTCATAGCACAGCAGGTCTTGCAGTTGCAGTAAGGCTCTGAAGGGTAACAAGTCTGACATGCAAATGTCTGCCATAACAATCTCACCCGTGCTCCTGACTGATATGGTTGTAGTCCCCAATATAGGTCCCAGTAGTATAGTAAATGGAATCAAAATGTAAAGCAAATATCAGCACAATATGTGCAATTGTCTACAGCTGACAGGCATGCCCCCCCCCCCGATATACCCACAGAAATGCAGTAACATATATGTTTGCAGGAAAATAGCAGCAGAACACAGATTAGTAGGGCTGTCCCAATACACATGAAAATATGTTGCATGTAATCAATATGCAGGGGTCAATGAGCTATGTCCATGTGTGCTCAATACTGTCAGGATCTGGCCAGCATGTTCTCCTGACTGTCATCTTGTACTGCCCTAGGTACAGGCTGTCTGTCACAGGGCCATGTGCAGATAACTGCAGTGCCAATGATTATGCATGTCAGTGACACCTATTGCTCTGCCACTAACATACCTGAAAGTCACAGTGCTATGTGAAATATACTACACATATAACAGATGTCTTGAGGGTTGTGTAGCCGAGGTGCTAGGGCTTTTGTGAATAATCATGCTTCTTGGTACTGTCACCAGTGGTCATTGTCACTATGGCTTTTATCCTTGTTTTATGTCTGCTTTTGTATATAATGGACATGCCTGCACAGTACAGTGCAGTCTGTACCCACACCCATAACACCAAACCTCTGACTGGAACATGTCTGAACAAGGGCAGAAGTAAATGTGGAACCAAGGCACAATGATAGGCACGTGTGGTAAATATTGTCCTGACATACTGAGAAAGTTGGTAGGGTGAGAGGTTTGCAGTGGCGGGAATTGTCTGAAGGCTATGTAGGTTGACACAGTAATGTATGTCAATATTTTGTAACATCACTCTTCAATTATATTGAAATAACTTGCCACAAAAACACGTTTATGCATATTGGACAAATCCTCTAACCAAACACCCGGACAATCTGCCAAAAAATGTACAACAGACAAGTATGGCCACACCAGGATATCACATCTCAGGTTACACAGATACCACAGAAGTGAAGATCCCCAGCCAGTATATCAATGAGTTGCTGGACTATCACTTAACTGGTTAGCCACACATCCCAACTAGCCTTGTTGGGCAAGAATGTACATATCTGCCATTATAATCTCAGTCTATGCATCATACGACTAGTATTCCTCTGGTAAAGAACTGTGATGATTTGAGGATGTCTGACACTAGGTAATGACGCAATAAATTGCACTGTCAAAATACAGATATGTCAGAAAATGTCTGCCCAAACAAACCATTACCCCAAGGAAAGTCCTCTGTACTTCTGAGAGGTATGTCTGTAGCACACAAAACCCTGGACTGGAGTACACTTATCTCTGGAATGGAGTCCCACTCTAACTATACAAGGTTACATTGGGCATGCTCCTTCACTTGGAGAAGCACAGGACATGTTGAATGGAGTTTCATGCTAAGTATACAAGGTCACACTGGGCATGCTCCTATATTTAGAGAATCACAGAACATGTTGGAACCTACATTGGTCTATATGACTATATTGTGTAGATATATCTGTGGACACAGACAGCTATGTACACCTTAACTGTCCCTACACACACACATCAGACAGGATTACCCCCAGCTATCTGTAGGTGGCCCATATCTGATATATCTGCATCTGTTGTGTGTGACACACATGCAGACATATATGGCTGACAGATAACTAAATATGTCAAGCATACACAGACACATAGATGTGGGGAAGTGAGAGACAGACAGTGATAGACAGAGAGACACAGGGAGACAGACACAGCAGCATGGTTCATACACATGGGTACCCTGAATGCCATACAGTGATGTCCTGTTGTGGACAGTTGCTTACTTAGTTTAAACAGTGAAACACAAAAAAAAGGAGCTATCAATAACGTTAACAGCAATGTTACTGGATCAGGTATGTCGTTGGGTGGCCGTGATGACGTCACGCTTTCATTTTCTGTTGATGACTGGCTTTGAAATTATATTGGGCTTCGTGGCTGTATTGTCAATGTCAACAGTTGTGGGTGCTTGGATGACCAGTTTTGTTGCTTTAAGGAACTTTTATGGAAGTACAAAACGTTAGTTGGAAAATGAGTACTTTAATGAGTGTTTAAGAAGAGAGCGGATTCCCCAGGGTTTAAGGACTTGGAAATACCCGACAGGTTTGGTGAAAGATTCACAACTACACAAGGACCTTAAAATGTTTTACAACAGGCAAGGATGTGAGTTACTTAATATTTTCATTAGCGACAACACCAGTAAAATGGCTGGTTTGCTCAAAGACATTAATAGACTTGATCATGAAATTAAAAGGTACTTGTTTGAGCATAGAATGACTGAATTTAACAAGTTATTCAAAAATGTGGAAAATGATTTGGTACAGTTTAAAAACAAGAAACAGAAAAAAATTACTAAGAGACAAAACTGATTATGAATTAGTTAGGGCTTATCCAGATCCACCTGAAGGGCAACAAGCTAGGTGGTCTGATAGGCAGGACGATTGTAATGTTATCAATGAGGATGATGATGGTGGTAATTCTGAGTGCAACACCCCTTTAGATCCACCCCCCCCGAGGAGATCTCAGTGGTTAATGAACAGGGGGGGGGAGGCAAGGCAATGTGAATTATGGTCAATTGAATTACCAGAACCAGTGGAGGGGAGGAGATCACTACAACAGCAACACTGGAGATAAGTGATGCCAATGTTTGCTGCATTATTACTACAACAGCAACACTGGAGATAAGTGATGCCAATGTTTGCTGCATTATTACTACAACAGCAACACTGGAGATAAGTGATGCCAATGTTTGCTGCATTATTACTACAACAGCAACACTGGAGATAAGTGATGCCAATGTTTGCTGCATTATTACTACAACAGCAACACTGGAGATAAGTGATGCCAATGTTTGCTGCATTATTACTACAACAGCAACATTGGAGATACGTGATGCCAATGTTTGCTGCATTATCACTACAACAGCAACACTGGAGATAAGTGATGCCAATGTTTGCTGCATTATTACTACAACAGCAACACTGGAGATAAGTGATGCCAATGTTTGCTGCATTATCACTACAACAGCAACACTGGAGATAAGTGATGCCAATGTTTGCTGCATTATTACTACAACAGCAACACTGGAGATAAGTGATGCCAATGTTTGCTGCATTATTACTACAACAGCAACACTGGAGATAAGTGATGCCAATGTTTGCTGCATTATTACTACAACAGCAACACTGGAGATACGTGATGCCAATGTTTGCTGCATTATTACTACAACAGCAACACTGGAGATACGTGATGCCAATGTTTGCTGCATTATCACTACAACAGCAACACTGGAGATAAGTGATGCCAATGTTTGCTGCATTATTACTACAACAGCAACACTGGAGATAAGTGATGCCAATGTTTGCTGCATTATTACTACAACAGCAACACTGGAGATAAGTGATGCCAATGTTTGCTGCATTATTACTACAACAGCAACACTGGAGATACGTGATGCCAATGTTTGCTGCATTATTACTACAACAGCAACACTGGAGATAAGTGATGCCAATGTTTGCTGCATTATTACTACAACAGCAACACTGGAGATAAGTGATGCCAATGTTTGCTGCATTATTACTACAACAGCAACACTGGAGATAAGTGATGCCAATGTTTGCTGCATTATTACTACAACAGCAACACTGGAGATAAGTGATGCCAATGTTTGCTGCATTATTACTACAACAGCAACACTGGAGATAAGTGATGCCAATGTTTGCTGCATTATTTCCAGCCTCGGTAATGATTTTAAGGTGTACAATTATAGTAAGACCAATGTAACTGTTGAATGGGCAGAATTGTTTTCGAAAGGGCTTAATTTTGTGCCAACATGCAAAACTGATATTGTTAATACCATTTTACAGTTTAAAATTTATATTAGGAAGCTCAACCTGGCCCTTTTCTTTTCACGGGGGGGGGGCATATTAGTAATCTTTTGGTCAATGTCAGCCCCTTTATAAAACCAAGTACATTCATTCCACCTATGCACCCGTTAGTGGAAGTGTTTGAATCTTTTTGTAAGAGACAATTTAGAAAAATAACCTCTCACTGGAACCATTATGTAGAACATGATGGGACTAGCAATTTGACTAATAAAGAAAAAAGGTTATTGCACGATATATTAGATAACAGTGACATTTGAATCATGAAACCTGACAAAGGGGGAGGATTAGTTATTATGATTGCTAGGGACTACAACAGCAGGATGATGGACCTGCTGTACAGTGACACCTATACTGCGGTCTCCATTAATGAGCTCAATATAGCTTATAGACATATTGATTTAGATCTAGAACAACTATTATTAAATGAACAAATCATATTGGAGACCTTTAGTTTCCTAGAGACAAAACATCCTAGGATTCTGACTATTTTTGGAATCCCGAAAATTCATAAGAGCATTTTCAACCCCCCCCCCCCCCCATTTGGCCAATTGTGGATGCCAAAGCATCGAAAACGTTTAGTCTGGCCAAGTTTGTTGACTGTTCAGTTAAACATGTGTTGGATGACAGGGACCTTATTATCAAAAATTCATGGGATTTCCTGTTTAAAATTAAACATGAAATATACAATGAATGTCATATACTGGTCACTATTGATGTGAGGGATCTCTTTTCTGTCATACCCCATGATGTGGGTATTGAATGGTTCTATGATTATCTATGTAAGCAGAACTCATTAAACCATGATACCATTCTTACCATTAGGTCCTGTATGGAGAGGGTTCTGGACAATAATTTCATTTCCTTTGAGGAGCAACTATTTAAACAAGTGCAAGGGGTGGCTATGGGTGCCTGTTGTGCACCGTTGTTTGCCAACATAGTACTTACCCAGTGGGAGGACCTATATATTGTGAACTCTGAGTTCAAGGACATGTGGGTACTGTATGGGCGGTACCTTGACAATTTGGTCTTATTTTGGCATGGTAGTGAAGATGAGTTAGACAGGTTTTTCAATTATATTAACAACACCACCACTTTTTTGAAGTTTACCATGACCAAGAACCATGATATGTTGAATTACCTTGATGTGACTATCAGGAAAGATTATTCTAAGGGGAGATTTACATCACTTATCTATAGGAAACCCATGTATTCCAACTCTCTTTTGCATTTTGAGAGTTGGCACCCCTTGCACCAGAAGAAATCCCTTGTGAAGGGTCAATGTGTAAGATTGGCTAGAATGGTTTCAGAGGACGATGATTTTTTTAGAGAGTGTGACCTCCTACTGTGGATGTTACAGAAAAGAGGCTACCCCCCTCAATTTGTCAAAGACATAATAGGAGAGGTGCAACAAAAAAGAACTAATGGGGTTTATAAATATTATTGGACAACTCTTTGGGGTTAATTAGACCCCTAGGAACTGATAAAAATGAACAGTTTTAGCAGAGCATTGGTATTACCTTTCACTACTGATTTTTTTTTATATCAAAGGCATCATTTGTGATTGTTGGATGAGAATATCATTAACAAATTAGGTGAAAACCCCCTGGTGATATACAAAAAGTGTATATCTTTGAAAGGTCTAGTTGAAAGAAAAAAAGGTGGCACCAGGACCAGGTGGTACTTTCAGATGTGGAAGATGCACCCAATGTTCTTTTATTGTCGATGCCAAATTTATTAAACTTAGGAATTTTGGGAAAATCACTACACACAAAAAGTACTTTTGTTACAGTAAGGGGGTTGTATATGTCACATCCTGTACAGGTTGCGACTGTTACTATGTGGGTAAGACTGTCCGAGTTTTACGACAATGGATTTACCAACACCATTATGATATCAACAAACATAGGGAGACTAATGCCTTATTCAAGAACATTAAATTACATCCCACACACTGTTTCAAGTTTTTTGTATTAGAGCAGGTTGACTTGGGTGTAAGGGGTGGACCTGTTGATGATTTTCTTGAATTTCTAGAACTCAAGTGGCAAATAAGGTTAAATGCATGTGTGCCACCTGGGCTCAATGACAACATTTCTATCAGTTCCATGTTAAAATTAAAAGCTGTTTCCTTTATATAATGTTTTTAACATATGTTTTATTTTTTGGGTATTTTTGGTCTAATAATTCTTGTAAGGGTATGTAGGAAATGACCTACCTTTGTAGTAGGATATGACATTTTTCAACAGGAAATGACAACCTTTTTGATTGACCAATTGTGGAGTAGGGCAGGTTATTTAAATCAGTAACAAGTGTGTTATGTAGTTCTGACGAAGTCAATGTAATGTACTTTTGACGAAAGCGCTAAACTCTCATTGTTGTGGAATAAATTTGTTGGATTTTTTACCTTTGGTGCAGTGCTCTGGGTCATTTCTTCCATCCAGTTTTTTCTGGGTTTAAACAGTAGCACATGCAAGCATAAAAGGTGAGCCCCATTGTGTAATAGAACTGAGGGTGGCGGTGTTAATATAACATTGTGTGTGTGTGCGTGTCTCTGTAGGTCCAAGTATTAGCAGACTGTTCCCACTCAGTACATTTCGCATTGCCCAGCTGCACAAGACCTGCTGCTGTCATTCACCTTATAAGTACCATTGGACACCTACTGCCTCTATAAGCTCTGTAGCGCATGTAATAATTGTCTAACACTATAGTACAAATAACTAGATAGGTAGGAGTTTTAGACCCAATACTGGCAGAGTGTGTGTGTGTGTGTGTGTGTGTGTGTGTGTGTGTGTGTGTGTGTGTGTGTGTGTGTGTGTGTGTGTGTGAGACATTTGTGAGTGCAAGACTGAGGGAGTTGTGTGTTTGTTTGTTCATTTGTAGGTGAAACAGTTTTATGCCATTCCCACCAACAACACTTCTCACTGCCACACTTTATCATTCCAGATGATGTCATTCCACTTTATCAGCAACCTTGGCCAACAGTCACCCCTGTAAGTTTAGTAATGTATGCGATAAATGCTTAGCACTGTAGTAGAAATAACTGGTTAGGCAGGGGTTCTTCTCTCGTATCTGGTAAGTGTGTATGTTTGTAGCAGAAGCATTTTGATGCGTTTCCCACCCACTGTCCTACTTTATCAGTCTGATGTCATTCCCCATATCAGTACCTTTGGCCAGCTCTTAGCTTAATAAACTCTATAGTGCATGTCATAACTGTATAACCACTATGGTACAAGTAACCAGTTAGGTAGGGGCTCTATTCTCACATTTGGTGAATGTGTGTCTGTTTGTAGGACAATGCACTTTGATACGTTTAACACCCACTGCCCTACTTTATCAGTCCTGCTGATGTCATTCCCCATATCAGTACCTTTGGCCAGCTCTTAGCTTAGTACTCTCCGTAGCACATGTGATAACTGCATAATGCTATAGTACAAATAAGCACTTAGACAGGAGTTCTACTCTTGTATCTGGCAAATGTGGGTGTGTATGTTTGTAGACAAAAGTGTTTTGATATGTTTCCCACCCACTCCCCTACTTTATCAGTCCTGCTGACGTCATTACTCTTATATGTTCATAAGTGTGTAGTAGGCGAATGGCTCAGGAGCCTTTACAAGCCTAGCCCATAGAAGGGCCCTGCCATTGTGCCACCCAATGTCACCTCCCAGTGCCTGTATCAAGAAGAGCCACCTCAGTGATCCTTGGGGTGAACTATTACCCATCCACTCATTAAGACTTCTGTGAAACAGGATAAGCTAGGTGCTCTGCATGACATGTATGGGAAGTGTATTCCAGGGCATATGCAGTCTATTGGTGAGGGACCTGTCCCACCAGCATGTTGTGTCAATTGTGGTAATGAGGTAGAAGTCTGTGCAATGCAATGTGTGGTGTGGAGGGATTGGGATGTCTTCATATGTAACATTTCTAAAAGAGCTGGGTTAGACATGGCTTTGTAAGTCAAGCACAGATAGCCTCTAACTAGATGATATGACATAGAGAATAGCTGGATTCATCTGAGTCTGTCTGTGTAGGGCATGTGTTTATTGCCTAAGAACCTCTTTGAGAGGTACTTCGGTGGCCTCCCCAGCTGTTGCATGTGTCTAATGAGGTACAAGCCAAATGGTCCATAATACTTGGATGAGTGGTCTAATGAGTGAAGAGTATATAGAGATGATTACCTCTGTATTCCTGGATGTAAAATCCATGGTAATGCAATGTACCACATAGAAGGTATTCCTGACCACAGTGGCAATGTGGTGGTTGAGAGAAGTTGCTGTCAACCTATGTCCCCACATCTCTTATAAAGCCTACAGTGTTCATTGGGCTCCCATCGATGTGGTACTTATTGGGGACTAAGTGTTTTACTAAAAAGGGATGATGATGAATTTTGTGGTGTTAAGCTTCTGGCCAAGGTTTCCACACCACTCATTGGTCTCAATGAGGCTTTTTTGTAGGATGTCCGCATCACTTGTGGAGTTAATGATGGCTCCCAGCTTGCAGTCCTCTGTGAACTTGGTCAGCCACAGTTCCTCTGTGTTGGGCTGATCTCCTGACAAGTAGATGCCAGATAGGAGACTACCCAGTACTGATCCTTGTGGGACTCCACTCGTGACTGCTTGCCAGTCTGACTTGGAGTTTGCCACTGTCACACTGTGTGTTCTGTGAGCCAATTTGCAACCCACCTACTGATATAGGGGTTGATGCCTAGTTTGGTGGGTTTATCAATTATTCCTGATTGAGGAATGGTATCAAAAGCCTTGGCCAGATCGAGGTAGGCTGTATGCAGTGCCTTACCATCATACACAGCCCTGGTTACTCACTCAAAGAAGTCAACCGGGTTGAGCAGGCATGATCTGCCATTCACAAAGCCAAACTGTGTGGGGTCCAGAGTTAGGAGATTACCTATACCTTTGTCAATCAGGTCCTTGATGATGCAGTCCATACCTGTACACAGTAGACGCATCAGGCTAATAGGCCAATAATCACCAGGGTCTGTAGTTGCTACCCCTTTACGGAGAGGGATGACTGTAGCAGTGCGCCATTTTGGAGGGACAAAACCTGAGGTGAGGCTGTGACTGAACAGGGCACACAGATGTGGTACCAGGTCTCTTGTACATCATGTAGAACACAGCCACGGATATGTTTGGGTCCCATGGAAGCTGTATTCTTTCCTGTGAACAATGCAGTTCTAACCTGGGCTGCAGTAATGCTGGGTGCCTGGCATTCATCTGCCAGTGTGATTGTTCCCTTAGGGGGGAGTGAGGGGTAAAGCTGGCACTGAATGTGTTGGCAAGACTGTTGCCAATATCTGTTGGCTCAGGATAGGAGTTAGCATTATGCAGTAACTCACAGCACTTGTGGGTATTGCTGTGGAGGCTCTTGACCAGCTAGTCCAGTCTTCACTGGAGAGTGCATATTTCCACATTTGGTGATATAGGGGTAACTCTCACAAGTCTGAGGATTTGGAGAGTAGAGGAGAGTGGTGTCTTGTGTACATGAGGCAGTTGCAACAGTGCCTCAGAATGGCCAAGTGCACCAGGTTAATGGGCGAAAGCACAGAAAACTGCACTTCAATCATGCCAGGAGGGGTGGTCATGACTACTAAGTACTGGGGCTAATTCTGCGAGCATTTACTGGGTAACTTGACATCTGACAGTGATATGCCTCTGACATACCTCTTAACTAGCATGTTGTCAACAAACTGGTCAGATGTTTGCCTATTATGCTTGGTCTGTTTTTCGAAAAACATCTGTTTTTGTGGGGTTGGTAGGATAATGTGAGGATTGTAGTCAGTAAGTGTTGTAATCCCTTGGTGTTCCAGACATCATATCCTTCAGGAATGTGATGTTACAACATTACATGTAACAGCAGCTACTGTTTCAGTTTGTAACACCATTATGTGTGATATATCCCTCTTAACAGCCCCCTATCCCACAAGTATGCCATGCGTTGTCCACATGTCCTGCACTATGAGGTGCAGAGGTATGGTATATCACTAATTACCAGCTGCACTCCAGTTATCATGCCAATGACCTAGCAGACTCCTGGCCATGGTATGCAGAGGTGTCCAGGGTTGTGGGTCCACACCCTGGTAATTCTGTGGAAATCTGGACATATGACAGTTATGTCTGTCTGCCATTGTGAACAGACTGCCAAGATTGTGTAGCAGTGTTGTGTGTAGATGTTTGTTGGGCTGGGTAGGGAGAGTAGCAGCTGTGAGTGCCATACATCCTTTACCTATCTGACTCTGCATGTTGCTACAGCTGCTGGTGGTCTATCAGGTGCATATGCTTGTAGGGGTTGACTGTGAAATGTCATGTAACACCTCAATATTTTTGTACACTGTGAATTGGGGCAGTATATGTAGGGGTAATATGTGAGTGGCAAATGGTATGTGGTTGCTCAGACAGTATTATACTGTCATGTTCAGTTTGCTTACTGGTATGTCACTGTGACTGTGGTGCACTTGTTTGGGGGTATGCACTTTCACATCAGTGTCTGTTTTCCACTAGTGTTACATCCCTGTAGTGCCTGTTATATTTGCTAATGCAGAGCTGGACCTGGGTAGTGTTATGTCACTCTGATTGTAGTCTGGACATTGCTCGGTAGCTTAGTGCAGTTTCCCTGATGTTGTGTTATGTCCACATAGTCATAGGATGTCCAGTTGTGTGACCAGTATCTTTGGTCTGGTCCCTATAACTGTTATGCATGCATGACACATCAATGGGATGATGTGGAGATTGTGGTCAGTAACTAATGAGAAGCAATTGAGTCCTGGAATTGTGATATTTCGGTTGATATATGTTAGGACATACACTGTTACTACATGAATGTTCTCAGCTTATCTACTGACATATTTTAGACATGTCCCTATTTTCAGGCCTTTGTCCCCCCCACTTTGTCAGGCTTGATACACATTCATTGCACTAAGGGGTTCAGAGCATATCACTGCACTGCCATATTTTTCACAGGATGTCCGGATGTTTGGACCATACTTTTGTTCAGTACCACGATTTATTTCTATTTGTCTGGTAAATCACGGTGATGATCCAAGGATTTATGTCAGTAAATAAATGACATGACATTTCAGTTTCCATCATCATATCCTTCAGTAATTGGCTGCTGAGACACACACTGTTGCTATAACACATCTTCATTTGTCCGTATATGTGGCCCATTCCACCTCCCACCCCTTTTACAGTCTTTGTACAGGTTCCTTGCACTAACAGGTTGAGAGGGATGGTTCTGAGATATAACAGCACTGCATGTTTTTGATATATATATATATATATATATATATATATATATATATATATATATACATACACACACATATATATATATATAATATATATATATATATTATTTTCCTTCCTTTATATTTTTATATATATATCTATATTATGACTGTACGTTTTCATATATATGTTTCATCAGACACACACACACATATATATATATATATATATATATATATATATATATATATATATATACATATGCATATACATATGTGTGTGTGTATGTGTGTGTGTATATGTCTATATACAATGCACAAAAGGTTCCACAAAGCGTTATCCCTAATGTTGTATGCCACTATTGCATGACATGTTTGAAAAAGCAACATTACTTTTTGCAGCTTAGCTGGTGTGGTGGTCCATTTCTCTAACTATAGTGCTTAGGGTCATGGGTTCAACATTTGGAACTGCTGTTTTTTATTTTTAATTAATGTTAAATGACCTGAATGCAGGATATGTTCATTAAAGCACTACTACTTTGTACAGTTCAGATGGTGTAGTGGTATGGTGCTGTGATTACAGAGGGCAGCATCCTGCGTTTGAGACTCGAGAGGCCTATTTTGTTGCTGGGCAGAACAAGTTCTGATGGATACAGACTGATTAAGGCACATTTATGCATATTAATGTTATATTTAAGCAATAAACCATGGCTGGGTGTGGGTAATGCTGGATTTACCCTAAAGTTGGTGTGGTTTGGTCACAAGGACGAAGCCTGAGTGACCAAGCAATGCCAACCATGGGTAAATCCAGCATAGCCCACACCTCAGCCATGGGTTATTGCTATTATACAATGACATTATTTAAGAAAAATAGTACTTAGCTTTTTTATATAACGTCATTGTATCATGCCTCTGTGCTGCCCTTCCACGGTTTTCCAGTATCCAATTCTGATGTACTGCGCATGCATAAGAGACGTATTCCCACACTTACGCAGTACATCAGTGCTATGCAGAGGTAGAAACAGAGATAGGGAGATCTCCATTGCTTTTTTAACATATCTTGGTATGTTGTATGAGTTGAAGAACTCATATAACATAGTGAGATATATTAAAAAAGCAACCAAGATCTTCCTTTCTCTGTTGAAAGGACGATCTCCATTGATTTTTTTTTTTTTATGATATCTTGCTATGTTATACGAGTTCAACTCGTAACACATAGCGAGAAATGTTAGAAAAAGCAATGTGGATCTTCATTTCTCTGTTGCTATCTGCAGACAAGAAAAAAGAAAAACAGGAGATATACAAACGGAAAATGTCCAGGCAACCAGACCTTTTTCCATTAGTATACGCTCGGATTTACAACGGGCACTCTGTTTGGGCTGACCAATTAGCTAACTAATTTTTGTATGTTAATACTCAGTCATTGTATAATATAAAATAAATATTTACATACACATTACAATTTCAGTTTTATCTTCCATGACATCCCCCTATGTGCTTTCATTACATTATATTCTTGTGTGACTATACTGTATGGGGCACGTGCGTTTATATGGGGGTTTTGCATCTTTTCTACACTGACATCTCACTTTTTGATCTGCTATACCACCCTGGTTGATAAAAAATAGTTGCTACATAATTTAAGTTTACTAAAATAATTTTAACACTACTTTCACATGAGAAAATAAGATGCCTGTCTTGGAACTTGAACCACAAGCACCTGCCTACAAAGCTACAACTCTAACCACTACACTATGGTGACTTAAAAACTTCCTGCCTATTTTCATTTCAGCTCCCATGAGATGTTTACGCTGTGATGTATACACTCAGGGCCGGTGTTAGCATTTTGGGGGCCCCCAGCAAGTGTCAAGTTGGGGGCCCCCTAGGCACTTCCAGTATAAGTATCATCCTAACAATGCCATCCATCCTAAGCAACCCTTTATTTCATGCTGCAAACTTTTAGGAGTAGTATCCACAGACAGACCTGCAGCTACAAGCTTTTACATTACAACAGGCCTATGTATCACACTATCACTATGTTGAGCTGTCTAACAAAGAGGCAGTTAGAGTTACTGGCACTTAGCTGCAACAGTGATACATTGCAACAAGTCTATGTACAGGTCTGGACTTAAAGTGAAATGATTACTGGACCTACATTTCAACACCCCCTACACACACACACCCTCCAGTCCTCACCTCAGAGTCCTTCTCCTTTTGTGCTTCCCACGTACCATTCACATTACGTTTCTTCCTTTTCTCACATTTTGCCATACTCTAAGCTTTTCAAGAAGCCATAACTTTCTATATGCTCTGAAGTGCATTTTACACAACCTTTTCATCCAATAATAGCTTGAACACAAATTATGATTAAGGAAAAAATCACTGTTGTGGTTCAGCTTTAGCTTTCCTTGCATCCTTCAACACACCTTTCCTGAACAAGACAGCCCAGTAATAACCATTTAGGAAATAACTCAAATCAGGGCCCAAGAAGCCACAGGTTTACAGATGGTCTGGGATGCATTTTAGAGCATTTTCTCAACATTTTACTCTAATGGTTGCCTAAATAAGAATTATGAAGAAAAAAGAATGTCAGTCTTATTTTTTCTTTCAAGGCATAATTTGTGCCCAAGGCTTAATTTTCAAAGCTGACAAAATTGTAGCTTAGAGTAAACTAACAAGCCAGTAGTTGTGAGAATATTTAAGTCTTCTCTGGAAATACTGCTTACCTCCCTAACCCTCTAAAAAAGACAAGTCACTGCCTATGCATCCCTCTGGTGTTAGACTGGGATGAAAGCAGAGATTTAAATTGCCTTTGTCATATATTTCAAGTGACTGATGATATACATATACATAGCATGTTCTTCACCCCAGCCGTCAAAGGTAGCCACATGTATATGTGCCTAGTACGTGATTGTGAGAATGATTTCAGTAATATTCAAATTTGTTGCTCCTAGACAGTACACCTCTCACACAAGCTATAGTAACCTTCTTTGTACACCTCTGAGGTCTGTGAGAAACACTGCCCTCAGCTCAAACACAAGCTATAATGACTTCATGTGCGCACCTCTAAGGTTAGACTGTGATGAAAATCAAAGATGTAATATCCACACAATCTCCAGCCCCTCATAACCCGGAGCAGCTTTATGTACACACACACACATTTCAACAGGGCTGGTTTTAGAATGGGTGTGGTTGTAAACAGAGGCTATTATTAGCTTTATCCTAAAAGGGTCATATCTCAGCACCATTCAGGTTAAACAGCGTATTCAGAAAATTGACACATTTTTCTCCAACAAGCAACAGCTTTGGTGGGGGCCCCCATAGAGGAAAGGATGATAAAGGGAGTCCCCATTATCCATTTAGACAGTCTGGTGAGTGGAGGCAACCAAACTCCAAGAATATCTAAGTGTCGGAATGTTCTGTGATATATGTTATGTCTTACTTTCGAAATATAATTACTTGTTAGGTACATTTTTTACTGATGCACAAGAATAATGTCTGTGTCCTGGCTTTATTGGGTGCTTGCACAGATAAAAATCAGTGATGTTTTTTACACACACACACACACACACACACACACACACACACTAACATGCATAAGCCACAGCAGTACTAGTTATGTACTTATTTCAGCAAACAGCAATGCCTTGTGCAACATTGGTACTGCCACACCAGATTAGTCACTGCTGTTTAGCATTTGTCAAACAGCAGAAGCAGTAAGATTTATCCCATTGAGGAGTAATGCATACTTGTCACTGTCCCTACTTTCACAGACCTTCCCTGATTTTGTTCATACTTTTGCTTTATCCTTCGTAAAAAGTCTGATTTGCTGGTAAATCATTCAGGATTACAGTCAATCAATCCAGACATCTGAGTTTTATACTTATTGTCCAAAATAGATGATGCAAAATATGTTATTCTAGTAACTTTTAAGTGAATTAGAGAAATTTAAACATATTTATGATTCTGAGCATTTATTCTATTATTTTTGGGAATTATACTGAATTCTTAAGTAAAGAAATTGAGTTATAGTATCTGGTGTTCTGGTATTAGTTATAAAACTACCTGAAAGAGAAACTATCCCTGATGATCGGAAACATTAGCTCTTCTTAAAATCCAAAGTTTGCACTGAGGTAAGTCACTCTGGGCTGCTGATCCTTCTAGTGCTTATATTGTTCATGTTCATTATCATCTTCATCCTAATAGGGTCATATCACAGCCATGTTCATGTTAAAGAGCATAATTAGGAAATTAATGCATTTTTCATTCCTCATTTTTACCCAGTCAGCAGCAGCTTTTGTGGGGCCCCCACACAGACAAAGATGATTAAGGGGGCCCCCTGCAGCCATGGTTTTGCAGGGACTAAAAGCTGGCTATGTAGTTAGTTTTAATGGAGAAAATGTCCAAAAGCAGGGTTTAACTAAGCCAGGAGCACTATGTCTGTAGTAAAATATTTAATGGCATGCTGATGCCTGTTACTTGACAAAACACCATTACTACAACCAGAAATATCTTTGAATTTTAAAGGAGATATAAATAAGAGTTATTACCCTCATGGTTTAAGTATGCAAGACTGCTGCACTAACTTTGGTTGGTTTTACAGATGTGACAAAATATCAGGATAAGATAACTTGCTGTGGTTGGGGGCCCCCAGGGAACAGGGGGCCCCCAGCGACCGCAGGGTTCGCTGGTGCCTAAAACCGGCTATGTATACACTCACTTAGCTACACTTAAACATTCCTTAGTGCATTAAAAACAAGGATATATTATTATTTTTTAGGTAATGTGGCTGTGTATTGTGGTGTTCTGACAACTACTTGGGTCTGTATTTGGGACATAATGGCAGTGACTGAGCTTACAGGAATCTGTGCGTATTTCATGCTGATGCATGACATGTTCTCTAGGGACTTTCTTGTTTTTGGGGGGCTGTGCTTGTGCTTACTTACATTTGGGGGATTTCTCCCCTATGAGTGCATACCTCTCAACCTCTTAGAACAAGAAATCTGGACATAGCCATAAATAAAAGTGGGGCAAAGGCCCAGAAATAGGGACACTTTTTAAATATTGCTCTTGCCAACTTTGAAAGTTGATAGAATACCAGGCTTTGCATTGGCATGAATTTTCTGAAGGGTATAATGGCTGAGACTCAAATGTCTCATTATTTTCCAACTTCAGACTTTAATGATTTTCCACTAATTTGCCAGAAAACCATAATTTTATGGAGAGTGGACCGAAAATATGAGGCTAAAATCTGGCATTGTGTATGGTTGAGGGGTATGTGTGTGCATTTGCACACATTTCCTGCTTCTGCAGGATGCAGAAGTGCCGTAGGGTGCTTTAGCAATACAGGGGGTGTGCCACAGAAGCTGTGACACACCCCCCTGTATTGGTTTCCTCTTGCTATTTTTATTTCAGTGTCCACTGAAATGTTCTATTTTACATTTCAGTGTCTGTGGACACTGAGATACTGGCATAATATTAGAGTTAAGCCCTAATATTATGCCAGTACTGTTTAGAAAGTGCCGTATGGCACTTTGAGCGCAGGGGCTGTGTTTAGTGTCCGTGCACTGCTCGGACATGCCCCCTGCGCTCATACATGGATCGTGTCTGTGCAGAGAGTACAGCAGCGCACCTTCATGAATATGCAAGGCGCGCTGCTGTTGTACACGGATACAGAACATTCCATGCAAGAATAGCTTATTCTTGCATGGTGTGTTGATGAATCCCAGGGCGACTTTATTCATGCTAACTAATTAACCAGCTGTTAGTGTTTTTGAAAAAGTATGTGAGAAGAAAATTTATGAACTGTTTGATAACTGTATAATTAATTCTAATGGCTTTAATAATTTAACTTAACTGAAATGAAGAAGATAGCATTAAAATCTTTGAAAGATCACAAGGATATAGTAATAAAAGCTGCTGATTAGGTTGGGGCCATAGTAGTGATGGATAAAGTTAAATGGGGGGAATTCAGTAAAGCTTACATGGTCATTTTTCCATGTGCGCTTTGCTGCATTGATGCAAACACGGCCGAGAACAGTTTTAGATTCAGTAAACTCTGTTTAGCTGTGTGCAATCATGCACATTCAATTATGGAAACTTTTGTGGAATGCAGATTTCAGCATAAGTAGCTTAAATTTATGTTAATGAAGCAAGACAACATGGTGGAGTGATCCAACAACATTTAATACAACCATGTAGACTCAGTGTCCATGTTGGTAGTGTATGCAGAAATTTTCCATGTACAGGAGTCTACTCGGAAGCAAGGGCATGTACAAGTCCAGAAATATGGACAGAATTCCCCTGAAAAGGTAACGACACACATATAACGGGTGATGTACACACTGCGGATGTCCAAAAGCATTAGGGGGTGTGTCAGATTGCTATCATTTAAATTTTTTTTTTACCTCATGTTTGCACAGTGTGCCATTTACTCCAAAAGGTTTTAACTATGATTACCAAAAATTATAATGTACTGTAATCATAGGTAATGTAATACCCTCCTCTTGTCTGTAAAGTCATGCTCCTGTGCTGTTGACCAGCTTACACAGCTAACCATGTAAATTCCAGGCTGTCAGCACAGTTATTATGCAAATGATTGCAAAAATTAGAGGATTTGTTGAATCACAAAAAGCAGAAACCATGTATGGAATGTCATTTTGTGTAGGCTTCTACACATTGTTTATGTTTCCAATGGATGTTGATGACATCGGGGGGGAGTGTCAGGTCAGTTTCTATTGTTTGTGTATTGTGCATGTTTGCACAGTGAGCCACTTGCTGCAAACGGTTTTGGTGATACATACCTTGTTTGGGTGACTAGACCACCCACGTGTCAGACATGAGCTATAAATCCAAAAATACCTATGTGCAAATAGGTAAAAAATGCAAATGTTCAGGTGTGCACATTTAGTTAACTATACTGCAAATCCGATGCTTCTCACGTTATTGCATTATATATATATATATATATATATATATATATATATATATATATCTATATATATATATATATATATATATATATATATATATATATATGTCTTTAGTGCCCTACATACCACTCAATCTCTTAGAGCAAGAAATCTGGACAAAGCCACAAATAATGGGGAGACAAAGGCCCAAAAATAGGAACACTTAAATATTGCTCTTACAAACTTAGAAAGTTGATAGAATAAAAGGTGTTGCATTAGCATGAATTTTCTGAAGGATATGAAGTCTGAAATTCAGATGTCTGACATTATCTTCATTTCTCAATAGTTTGCTATTGATTTTCCAGAAAAGCATAATTTTGTGAGAAATAGACCAAAAATATGAGTCAAAAAATCTGGACGTTCTGTGAAAATCTGGAAAGTTGAGAGGTATGGTGCCCTATCATTCTCAGACCCTATGGCTCCCCTAAGACCACATGTGGAAACATTGCAAATTGAGGCCACAGTATAAGTATCTGTACATATGTTGATAAGCCATCCATTTGTTTCCCCACCAGCAACACTACCAACAATCACAACAGCCCTGGGTCTCCTTGATTTTTCTACACATATATCAACCACTGTACAAGTTATCATATATAATGTTGTGTTCTCCCTCATGGACAGGGCCAGTTGATGGTGCTCATAGGCTTGCTCATCCAAACTCAAACAAACAAATATGCTTAATAAGGGTATTGTTGTTACACATCTAGGCTACTAAACAGTATTTGTCTGCTAGGCTACTAGCCTCAGATGACACTAAGAAGCAATGTGACTATACAGGCCTTCAAAGCTGTTGTTCAACACATGGCTTGGTTATGTCATCTAGTATAAGTTCACCTGCAGTCTTCTGTAAATCAGACTTGTGCTATGCTGTGTGTGTTAAGTACGGTGTTCTGTAGTCCATATACTGAGATAGACAGTGGGTTCTAATCTCACTACAGTCATTTGTGTGTGTGTCTAAACAAAAGTGAAAGTGTGCATCCCAAGCCAACTTTCCAAATGCTATGGGATTCCATTGTTTTGCTGCTTGAGCACACATCTATTCCAAGCAGGCCTCCAAAGACATGTCACCTACATGTCCTGCTGATGTTATCTACTATAAGATCACCTGTGGTCCTGGTAAAAACAGACTTTTGCTGTGGTGCATGCATTAAGTACTGTGTTCTGTAGTCTGTACATTTTGAGAGGTAGGGGTTCTATTCTCACTGCAGTCAACTGTGTGAGAGCTGTTGGTGGATATTACACAGAGCACTTTACAGCAGCCTATGGGACACTGTCCTCTTGTCTTCAACAGCCAATGCTGATGTCATCAATGATACCAGATTATTAAATATGTATACATCACAACAGGCCATTGTCACACACTGGCCTGACAGTTGGGTAGATGTCACCTCACCCTATATAAGATAGACAGCAGTGACTTTCCTGTTATTGTATACACAAACATCATGACATCTATTTGCAATGGTGATGGACAGGCTGACACATTACATCAGATTATAGGTCACATTAAAGGTGGGAAAAGTTTTGAAATGATTTATTGTGGTCTCATTTTTTTATATCACAAAACCCTGGCATTTTCCCTACGTGAGAGGGAGGATACAGGAATAGTGAGGATGCAGGAGTAGAGTTAGCTAAGGCATATGATTTGAAAAATACTTTGGATCAACAGTTCAGAATAATGGTGAGTGTGGAAGACATGTGAATAAGAGAGTGCATACAGGGTGGAGTGGGTGGAGAAGAGTGTCATGAGTAATTTTTTGACAGATGGTTACCAATATGGTAGTGAGACCAGCTATGTTATATGGGTTGCAGATGATGCCACTGACTAAAAGACAGGAGTCATATCAGGTGTTAGCAGAGTTCAAGATTTGCATTGTGTGTGTGCTATGGAAGGACAGAAGTATTAACTATATATTAGACTGTCAGCTCAGGTTGTACAGTTTGGAGATAAAACCAGAGTGGTGCGATTGCCTTGGTTTGGACATGTACTGAAGAGTGATGCTGGATATAGTGGGAGAAAGATGCTAAGGATGGACCTGCCAGGTAAGAGGAAAAGAGGAAGGTCTAAGATAAGGTTTATGGATGTGGTGACAGAAGACATGCAGGTAGTTGGTGTGACACAGCAAGATGCAGAGGACCGGTAGAAATGGAAGCAGATCATTTGCTGTTGGGAACCCTAATGGTACTATCCAAAAAAATAGGAAGAAGAAGATGACATCTGTGTTTGGAGAAATACCAGCTGTACACTTGTGACAGGGCTGTATAGTAGGAGTATGCATTTGAAAGTTAGTGTGTCTGGACTCAGTTTAGGCTTTAACAGTGTGCCTTTGTATTACCTACTCTGGACTGTGTGCAGAGACTGTAACACTTTGCTCTCATACATGCAGAAATATCAATGCACTTGTTTTCAAATACAATCTGCTAAAACCCCTCTAGACCGTAACAAATTCCTTCAGCTTAGAAATTCAACTAAAGCAGCTGTTACATCTGATAAAAAGCAATATTTCTATCACCTCCAAGATAAGCATCAACATAACCCTAAAAAATTTTGGGCTGGCTTCAACCAACTCCTCCATCCAGGTAAATCTTCCACCCCCACACCTGCAACACTTATGGATAAAGATCCAAGTGAGATAGCAAACTCTTTCAATTCTTTTTTTACTGAGACTATCCAGTCCCTCGCCAGTCAGCTTACCTCCCCTCGGCAACCACCCCCAAGGTTCCTAATCAACCTGCCTTCAGCTTAGCACCCACCTCTACCTCCTATATCCGTACCCTTCTAAAAAAACTTAAACCAACCACCCTAGCGGCTGACCAACTTCCTAAATACTTGCAAATAGCTGCTGATGCCATTGCTTACCCTGTATCTATCCTTATTAACTGTGCAATCTCTGAAGCCTCGATCCTCTATCTGGAAAACCTCCTTTATTATTCCTCTCCACAAAGGAGGTCCCTCCACTGAACCATCTAATTATCGACCCATTGCAATCCTGTCACCTCTATGCAAAATTATGGAACGCTGCATTCACAAGCAACTTATCACCCACCTTACCCAAAACAAACTCCTATCTAATTCCCAACACGGCTGGCCCACATCACAGCACCACCACTGCTCTTCTCTCCTTTGTTGACTCAATTAACTGCAACCGAACAACAAATTAATTTCCTCTGCTCTTTCTTGACCTTTCAAAAGCCTTTGATATGGTTAACCATAAACAACTTCTCCTCACACTTGAAACCTTCAACCTTAGCAAATCCACCATTAGTTGGTTCAACGATACCTCTCTGGTAGAAAACAAGCAGTACAGTGGCATAATAGGATCTCAGACCTTCTTCCCACTAATATCGGTGTCCCTCAAGGATCTATCCTTGGTCCCCTTCTTTTCTCTCTTTATTAATGAATTACACTCAGTCCTTCCCAATACCACCTGCATCCAATATGCAGACGACTCTACCCTTATTTGTTCTGACGTCTCTCTCACCAACCTTCAAGCTACTACCCAAATCTGCTTCTCATTAGTAGAAAAATGGTTCTCAAACCTAAAACTCCTACTCAATCCAACCAAAACCAAATTACTTTTATTCTTCCCTTCTCCAGCTATACCTCCCAGTCTGCAATTTCCCAGCACCCAAACTCCTATCTTTGTTGTCTCTGCTAACAATGGCACCAAAATCTATCCAGTCTCCCACACCAAACTACTTGGGGTGACAATAGACCACAAACTTAGATTTGACATGCACGTGAACCTGACCACTAAAACACTGAACAAGAAACTTGGATCCATGTACAGGATAAAGAAATTCCTAACCCCTCACACCAAGCTAACCATTGCCAGAACTCACCTCCTCTCCACCCTCCTATGTGCCTCCCTATATTCTCCTTCCTTCACAAAAAAGAGCTTAATAAACTATCCACTGCCTATCACCACATAGCTAGATTTATCACCGGTATGCCCTACCGAACCCACCATTGCCTAAACCTTAGAACACTAGGATGGTTAGAATTGCCTAATCTTCTGAAATTTAACCAGCTTACCGAGGCATTCAAAATCATTAAACACCCTGACAAAACTCCCTCTCTCAACAACATTCTCACCTCCTATTCAAATCTATCATCCCTTAGATCATCCAAAATTAGTCAAGTATTGACCATCAAACCAAACAATTCAGGAGGGGATGCTCTCTATGCCAATTCCATTGGCAAGTTATGGAATGCCCTTCCAAGCAACCTTAGACAATTGACCACTCTGGACCAATTTAAAATTCACCTCCGAGCGTTTCTAAAAACCCAATGGTTATGCCCATGCCCTAACCCTGATTAATATCCCTTGCCCACGACCCCTTATGGCCTAGACTAGCCACCATGTAACCCAACTCAAACGGGTCACCTTATATCCTTTACATTCTATCTTACCAACTCCTTTCATCCTACGATTCCATCTTTTTTACTTACTTATTGTTCTAACCCATAATTAGAAGCGTACCAACTTACTGTACTAAATGTCTAATTTCTGTTGTATTGCTTGGAATATTTGCTCTTGTATCACTATTTTTTGGTACTTTTCTAATATCATAAGTGTATTTAACGTATTATACTAAATGTTCAATTTCCATTGTAATGTTTGTAATATGTGCTCTTGTACCTCTCTTCCTTGGAGCTTTTCTCCCCGGGCCTCCACTGAAAACGGATATGTATCCAGCTGGACTATCCCGGTCAACAAATGTAAAATAAAATAAAATAAAATAAAAATCTAGTTGTCAGAACCTCTGTGGCATAACAAGCAGCAATTTATCCACTTACTTATCAATAGCAGAAGTATCGATTCACCTTATGAAGGACCTAATGTACTTCTAATGTTAGTCACCTGAAAATAGTCAGATCATATATACACCTTTTTGCATTCTCTATGCAGTTACCATGCTCAAACCTCTGATTATCACCTATCATTTTCCCACTGTTTCCCCTGCTAGCATAGTTGACATGAGTTTCTGACTCAGTGCAGATAATTCCTCATGTGCACTGATCAGCCTGTATCTACTACATCACTGAATTATAATTTCAAGAGATCCACCTATAGTAGGAATCTGGAATCAGTGATTGCTTGCTTCCAGAAGAGTAACACTAAACAGGTTGTCTCCTCGCACAACTTGACTCCCCCTCATAATATGCACCCAACACAAACCGTCATGTGCAGAAGTACCCCCCACAAACCAACCTAAATGGCAGACACATCCTAAACACAATCATGCTACATCTAACACTGCACCCAAAACAGACAATACACATAAGAAATATTATCACCAGTGTTTCACTATAGAAGTGCTTAAGGCAATGGACATGTATTCTAAAGGTTTTCATAATAGTTGACTGTATAGTGAGATGTACAGATGCCCCACTCATCAGGTTAAACAAGGATTAGTTTACTGTCAGCTATGAGACAGGCATAGTCATCACAGCACACATGATGCAATCAAGCCTCTCAACAACAAGTCCCATTCTTAATCCAGCATACTTTATGTTGGTATGCACAACTTGAGATGTGACTATATGAAATATATGAACACAGACATGATTGAGCTACCTAAATATGGGTCCCAGCCAGGTATGTCCCTATGTTTTAGTAGCATTATACCCTTGCCTAGCATGATACGGCTTTATAAAGAACAGATTTTCTGAACTTGCCTACATTTCTGTTGTCATTCTAAGGTGATACAGTACCTGTCAGTGTGGGATGACATGGTGGATAGAGCACTCTGCTTTGCCAGACATAAGGCACTTGACTGCACCATAATCCCTTTATTAGGCAAGGTCACAGAAGCAGAATTACCAATGTGAAAATGTACAACTCCAACAAAGTAAGGATCATGCTGCTTAACCCTAGGAGTTCACATCTTAAACCACACTCTCTGTAAGCACTCTTCACAGTGAAAATGTTGATGTCTGTGCAGTCACAGAAACTTGTTTCATGGCTGCAGTAAGTAATATGGTCTTGCAAGGCTACAATGCCTTCCAAAGATCCAGACAGCAAATGGAAGTTGTGTGAACCACAGGAGGTGTCTTATCTATTTAGAGTGAAGCTAATTACGCCTCAAGATTATTAGGAGATGATAACTATATGGAGTCCTTCTACATCCAACATACTGTGGATAGGACACCCCTTCATGTTATCACCATTAATAAGTCACCATCCATAAACATGAAAGGCCACACAGCCTATTTATGACTACATGGAACAATTAAAGTAGAACAAAACAACTCAGGCAGGGGTGAATGAAACTATTCATTCATTGTTTGGGATAATTATAGGACAACAAACTCACTTGCACAATTTTAGCTGGAGTTTGTGAACTGAAATGCCATGGAATAGTGCTCCACCCCACAAGGTTATCTCATATTCCTGACCTGTATCTCAACAATATGACTGAACAATGTAATGGGACATGTGTAGTGCCTGCACTGTTACTCCAACCATAAACCAGTATGTTTTGAAGTAGATATAGCTACTGAACTCCCTAAAGGAGGAGTCAGGTTCAAAAACATCATCCAAGGTAACTACACCCTCCTAGGGGATGGTCTTATCTACTTCCAAGCCCCAGTTTCCACAAAAGATATTGACAGCTATAGTAAGTTACTCATTGATACCCTGTCTACACATCTACTCAAATGTATACACATATCCATGCCTGATAGGTTCAAACAATGATTCTCTGGAAAATACAAACCATAAAGGTCGATGTCTGTCATTACTACATT
Organism: Protopterus annectens; assembly: GCF_019279795.1. Lineage (NCBI taxonomy): Eukaryota > Metazoa > Chordata > Ceratodontiformes > Protopteridae > Protopterus > Protopterus annectens. The sequence continues at coordinate 1,222,053,151 of NC_056741.1, read as the reverse complement.
ATACAGTAAGGGAAAGAATCTGCTCTTTATAAATACACCATTGAGAAACCAGGATTGGAAGGCCACTCTCCTCAGCATAAACACGCAAATAAAACACCTTCAAAAACCCTCACAGAACAACTATGTTAATAATTTACACCGCATATTCATGGATAACCATAAGACTTTCTTCATTTACATCTGCAAACTGATATATATAACTCAGAAGTATTTGGAACTAATTGTGTATGGTAATGCAGACACTGACCCCATGTAAATTCCAAACCTGCTCGTAGACACATTTGGCTGAAAAGTGTCCCCCCTGCCAACACCAAACCTACTACAAACCATATGTCCAACATCACCTTCAAGCTGTGGTATCTACATTGAGAAAGTTATCACTGTCCTCTCCAAGACTAGGAGCACAGCCTCCATGGGACCAAATGCCGTTTCACCCTGTGTTCTTTATGTGTTTCAAGAGTGAGCTACTCCACTAGGCACCATATTCAACCACAGTCTGAATACTGTTGTTGCCCACACTGAATGGAATACGGTGATTATTTTCCAACTACACAAAGGACGACTGGCAAAATACAAGTGTAATTATATACCCATAACTTTATGCAACCTCTGCTGTACGGCAATGGAAAAGGGATGATCAGCAAAATACAAGCGTAATTATAGACCCATAACTTTATGCACCCTCTGCTGTAAGGCAAAAGAAACAATTTGCATGCATCTCAGACACAAGGATATAGGTGACCTCCAGGCACTAGATGTGTTCCATTTAGGTATTCTCAAGGGTATTTTGTGCCTGCAAAACCTGGTGGGATTCAAGACTGTATACAAAGACATACAAAAGTCAAAGCTGTGCGCATATTCTATCGTAACCTGGCCAAGGTTCAACACAATCCAACATTCTGTCTCGGTGAGAAACTAACCAAGGTGAATATCAAATCCTATGTTATCAGTTGATTTGCAGATGGGCTCAGCAATCAACAGCATTCAATCACAGTGCAAGACGTTACTTCAAGCAGCAGACATGTCACCTGTGTGGTAACAGAAGTGTCAACCCTGTAGTCGCTATTGTTTGACATATATGTCTCAGAAGTCCTGAACAAAACATAGTATCTGTAGCAAACCATCTTTGTGGCACTAATGACTGCTGACAAAGCCATGGGTGTTGCATCAACTGCATAAAAATGCATCAGCATACGCTGTGGTAATAAGAAACATTCTTACTTATTATAAAATAACCACTTCTTTACAGACAGACCTTAGAACACTGTCGACTGCATACTTGGTCTACTATGGGGAGATAGGTATTCTACATCTTAATCTGATTAGCAATGGCATTACATCAGTAGCAAAATATGTTATCGATCCTCTATACTCATCCCTCATTGGCTATATTAATGAATGCAATCTTCCCTTTGACATGTATTGCACCAGACACCTGCACCAACCAGATAGACCTCAGACATGTCAGAGTAATAAAACTTCAGACGGTGTCCAACACGTGTCTTCTGTGGACAGACTGAAGTAGCTGTCACTGTGTGCAGTATCATATAGATAGCTTTGAGGCAGATTATGTATGCCTTACAGGGCTATCTATTCCAAAATGGGATGAAAATGCTGCACATCCATAACTAATGTGGGACTAGAGTTACCTGTTCCAGGGACCTCAATGTACACTATAACATTCACAGGACATGCTGGAGAAACAGATACAGCTCTCAAATGTTGTCACTCCTTGACAGAAGACTTCAAATCCATGTCAAGCAAAGCACCTCCATTACTCTGTTTAAGGACAGGCTGGATGACTTAATGTGAAAACCTTATCTGCCAGGGATCATTGCTGCTTCTGTCCTAGACATGGCTGGTCATTGCTTGACAAAACCTGGACATGCATTATATCTGCCTTTGAATATTATATTTGGATGTAACGACTATGCTTCTAAACACCATCAAGTCAATACCCTGGTCACATCCTATGAACCTTGGAACCTATGGTGATGTATATGCAAAAAGGAATATTATACTGTATTATCATTCTAATGAAATTTCTCTTCACTGTTGACATTACATTCCAGACCTCTGAATCTGATGGTTTGATATTGAATGTGCACCCATAAGTTTGTACTAAACAATCCTTAAAGAGAAAGTTAGATATATTGAGACACATTTAATGGTCTGACTTCACAGCCCAAACAAAAGCATCCACTATAAAGTAAATACATTTGCTAGCAACTGTCTAAATGGCTAAGTACAATATAAATGACAGATACAAATGGAGGTAATAAATTCATATTAATATAGATAGTCACCCTGTGCATCAGACACATAGCTTTAGTATCCCTGAATCCAAAAGATAGAAAGGGATGTGGCACAGTTATCATCACTTGCACCAGGTGTTGTGTGGGGGTGCAAGAAGCCTAGGCTGACACAAAAGGTTGGCAAGTGTGTGTGTGAGTAGGCAAGGGAATCAGGCAAGATGCACCATGTAAATCTTGTGTGTCTGTCTGTAGGTGGCCTCTGTGTGACAATGGTGTGTGAATGTTTGCATGAACACAGCCAAGCTCACTGCTAGACCTACATGTTTGTATGTCAGACAGCTGTGCATGGTAGAGCTAACAGTTCATCGTCGCTGCCCCCAAACATGACAACTGGCTCTGTCAGGGGTTGCACTGGCAGCTCCATGCCAAAGGTCAGATGCTGTGCTACTACCTGAAGTTGACCGATGCCTGCTGGATGTTCTTCTTTCATGGGAATACCTAGGACCACAACTGCATAGCCAGCTATGTCTGGGTGTGGACAGCACACTCCCAGTGGAGGTACTGCCACTATGAGAGCATGACCGGGCATGGCCAAGGTGGCTCTCAGCAGATTTAGTTGCTGACCTATGCCCATTAGGCTGATGCTCCCCTCCCAGCAGACATTCCATCACAGACAATGTCCGTTCCATGAGAAATACCCTGCACTCCCTCACAGACATATCCCGTTCTGTCATTCAACCGATCCAGGGAATTAACAACACAGTGCAAGCAGTCAAGGATGTCAGACTGGGCTGCATCTATAACCCTGAGCATTCTTCTGGAGTTACTTTCTAGATGTGCCTGTGCCTCCATGACAATCCTAAACATATTGTGTGATATATGACAAGGCACTTGCAACAGGTGGGGGAGGGACAGCAGGGTCTATATTACGATAGCGAACATTAATATAACCGACAACTGAAACCTCGACATGTAAACATTGAATGGCAATATAACTGACATGTTAAAATGTTGAAAATCAAAATGTTGAACTATCATAGTTGGCCAACATCATGTCCTGGTTGCTAGTGAACAACAAAACAAACTTAAACAACCCTATTCCTCACCTTAATTATATGTAGTGCAAAACAAAGTAAATAACCACTTGTGACATGTATAAGCAAGTAAACAAATCATAAATTGCTCAAAATAAACTGGTGTGTGCATTTGATGTGTTTGTTTATAGACTTTATAGTACTATAGTTTTAAAAGCATGGCTATCTCACTCAGAAAATTATTTGTAGAATATTCATCCCTTTTTTTCCAGTACTGTTTGCATCCAATAGTTTTTCTTTTTTAGGTGAAGGTAGACAACCTGATAACAGATGCAATCTCAACTCATTCACCCTATTCTGTGCATGCACCAAAATGTCAAGAACAGCTGGAATGTCTGAGATACATCTACCAAGTAAACATCTTATACGTCTATGGCACCCTTCCACATAATTCTGTGTCTGTGGTAGTGACAACTCATTCAAACAGGAAACATTCCAAAAAGAAATTGGGAATATGGGTGGAAAACGTGCACAGCATGATGACCTAGTCTGCTGTTTATGAAGACGTCCTAACATATATACTTCTGAGAAATATGATAACAATTCCTTTTCTGCAAATGGAAATGTTTCAGAAAGAGTGTTAAATGTACAGACTACCTGTTCTTCCTTTACAAAAGACAATGCTATCAGCTTTTTAACTGCAAGTTGAAATGTTACAGACTTCCCATATATTATAGCCAATCCCAGAGACTGTACCTTTCGCCAGACAGCTTGAGCAAAGTGAAACGGGCAACCTTTACAAGTAACATTACTAAAGTTATGTCTCACACTTTTCATTGCTGCCATCTCAAAGTCACAAATTATGTACTGCACTTTAACTACTAGATCAAGAGATGAGAGCTGATCAAAGACACATTCCCACAAATAACTGTGTGATTTGTACCACTTTTTTGACATAAGGCAATATACAAGAGGTAAACTCTTCATATTTTCTCCAAATTACAATAATGCATGTTTGCTGTATAGTTGACGACAAAGCTGACCTTTTGTTAAAAATACACAATCCATAAACCAAAGGGGGGAACAGCACAAATCTTGCAAGTTTTCTTTTGTAGTAAATACTAACACATGGACATTATTGTGCAAATGTACCATACGTTTCTGCATGAATGAACCTTGTTTCAATACAAACTCGGTAGCATTCACTCTGCTTAAAGGTGTTGAAATACTAATGTAACTAATCATTTTCTTACATCTTACATGGTTGATTTGCTGCAACATTGAATGCCTAGAAGGCAAACTTAAAGTACTTTTCAGAGATGTGCTAGCAACAATGTCATCAACTACTAGCACTGGTGTGTTTCTAGATATGCAAGCAATTTCTTTTAACTGGTGACGCTACATATATTTCTACTTCACTAGTGTCTGAAGGGTGATGGTGCAAGACTGACTTTAATAGCATTTCACCATCTACTTGTCTAATAATTATTGCTCTCCCTTTCACTTATGTGACTGCTTCAACGTGCAGCATTAGTAACGTCTATCTTTCATGGTCTTCTCTAAGTTAAACAGATAACCATTTATGTGTAACATCTGCCTATTTTTTTGTGATATTACCATTTCATAACAATTACCTAGTATACCAGGAGCTGAATGTGATGAGCCAGCCATTCTAATAGATGACATACAGTCAAATGCACACCTATGCTGTACTCTAGCTGGTATTTATATCAGAATTCCACAACAGTTGCGGATCAGTAAATCATGGAATTGGACCCATGTTATAGTATATTTTAAATTCATACAATATAAAATGAACATATATTTTTATTATGTTTCAAATAATATTTGAATGTGGTGTACTCTTTTAAATATCTTGGTATAGAACTTTTGAAGTTGTACGCATTGCCATACTTATGCACTACATCACTAAATACATTCCCCGGGATTCATGAAGCTTGGCACAAGGCCGGCATTAGGTTTGCGCCGACCGTGCAGCATGTAGATGGTGCAGTAGCGCCAAATGCATATTAATGAAGGTGCGCTGCCACCACAGCCACGTGCATAGGAAACTAGCACGAGTGCATAGGGCATGTCGAAGTGCCGCACGGAGGCGTGGAAATGTCAGCTGTCGACATGCAACCTAAAATGCTTGCATATAACAATTTGTCTGCAATAGTAATCACATCTGTCAGTGTCCGTGGATACTGAAAGGTATGCAAAACATGCAAGACAGTTCCTGCGAACACAAAATTAAGAAGCAAACACAAATGCACGGTAGGGAATAATGAGTCTCCATCCCTCGAACAAATGACATTGAAAACTGTGTGCCCGTATTCCAATGCAGTGTAGATAGTTATACCAAGTGGAAGTGAAACACATCATGTTAGTGCGCCCCCAATAGCTACGTCCAGCCCAATGGTCAGGGTCACCAGCTGTCTCACATTGTGAGGGAGAGTACACAGCTGGGCAGATGTGTCCATAAGAGTACACAGCTGGGCAGATGTGTCTGTAACAAAACCATGATAAATGTAAATATCTAGTGACTGTATGACAGAATTATATCCCACAACGCATGTAATAGTCACATACAATAGGTATGTCCGTATGTAACATACCACATGTGACAACAAATAGAATAAGCAAGAAAACTAAACAGAAGGAGCATATAAACTGCTACAACAATAAGCTAACATGTAGGCAGAAAGGAAAAGTATTATCCGTAGTGTTGACCGTGGGTATGTGTTGTCCAGTACAATCGGATATGTGTCCAGAATATATCCCATCCTGGACATATGAAAAGGTGGCACCCTACCAATGATCAGAGTAGTCAACCAAAATCCGCCCATATGCAGTCCAAGCCGTACTTGTCAGGATGTGTCACAGTTCAACGGGTATTACCCGGGTGTACCAACCATGTCATGAAAGTTAAGTATGGGCGTGTACCTATGTGCATGATGTACAGCATGTGGAAGGTGAAACATGCCAGGGTAGTCCACACAACCATACAGGTACCTGACATATGTAGTGTATGCAATGTGTTACCTTGACCGTGTCATGGGGCCATCAACCAAAGCAGTGATGGATGGAGTGTCAGGAATATGTGTGTGGGGGGATGGGTAATTGTATAATCCTCAAAGGCGAGACTGTGTTGTATGCAGAATAGGTGAACTGGAGATATATGAGGGAGCAGTGGGTGAATCGGAAAGAAACACAAAGAACAAGTATACACATCTGCAATACAACCTGACAGGTCATACTGTAGAACACAATCACACAAACATATGAATATTAAAATGTGCGATACAAATATACAGAAATGTCACCGGCACATACCCACAGAATGGTCCTGATGGAACTGGCCCATTCAAATGCAACACACCTGGATGCCTAATTGAATACCCATCATCTCCTCCACAGCACACAACCCGCCTCCATACCTGAACGCCCACCAAATCCAGCCATACTCGGCCTACTAGCTTGGCGCAGCCACATCTACACATAGTGACCACTACTCATATGTAATAGGCAGTGTCACCCTAGGTAGTTTCAGGATTGCAAACTATGTATCCCTTGCATGTAAAACCCCCAACACATTTTCGTAAAGCCAAAAGAATGGTCAGTATTGGTCTTGTTAAATTTTTGGATATCCCTCATGGGATAAGTAACTTGTGTAAACATCAGAATGGGTATCAAGTCACGATGTCCAGCCCTGTAGACATCTGGACACAAGTTGAATGTGCAGTAGTGGTGCACAAGACTGTCCAGCCCTAGACGGTCATGCAGAACCTAATACCCAGGATCAAACACCTGCCCGTGATGCACGTGTCCCCACATGAATAATAGAGAGAATATATTGTACACATTTGCATAGTGGCACTTGGAAATAGGGTGATGAAGGCACTGACATAAACAGGGTACCCCCTGACCCACTGTGTGAGGGACAGTCACTGTTTGGGTAGGTGTGTCCTGACCAACAATGATACAATGCCAAATGTCCTGTGATTGTAGGAAATAACTATGTACCATACTGCATGTAACAGTTGCCTAAAGCAGTCATGTCAGGATAGAAAATACGTAATTCGTACAAGAAGCAGACTAACAACTAAAGTGCTAAAGGTATAGGTTCTCAGCTAGGAAAATAATGAATGTTCTAAACCTGCACTGACCATGGGTATGTGTTGGCCTAAACAATCTGGTGTCCCCAGAATATATCCCATCCTGTACATATGACAGTGTGACAACCCTACCAATGGTCAGAGCATTCGCACAATAACTGGCCAGCCTCTTAATCACTCACAAAGTGAGTGACCTTTGGAGGAAAGGTGTTGAATGAGAATGACTAATGACAACAATTAAAAGTAATAGACGCATTTAACTGCAGAAAATAAGTAGTAATACGAATCTGTCAACACGTTCCAAGTTAAAAGTACTAATATTGTAGAAGTGTCCGTGATTGTCCCTGATTTGTCATAGCCTTCTCCCTGTCATTGTAGAAATTAGTCCCAGAGAGTCACAGAGGTCCGTACACATATGTACACCAACCGTCACATTTGTTGACAGGACTATTGCATACCTGTAGTGAATTTATAACTGATGTCCAGAATAATATTCATCGTATATATGAATGAATGAAATAGTCAAATGTGATGGGAAACACCAGTGGAAACCCCCACATCCTGTATCATGTAGTGGAACCACTCCCCACCCTATATTATGTAGTGCCGACCTAATAATGTGGTCAGAGGTGCCCAAACACCTGCATCTGTAAACACAGGTAGAATGTTAAAATCGGGACTAACTCTGTCCATGTGCTATGTCTGACATTTGAACAGGTACAGGGCAGTTCTAGTCACCAGTCGGACAAGCCTAAACCCAGACCAGCACAACACCCTGACAATCAAACACACGTATGTGCCAGGACTATAAGTGTAGGAGTTCGGAATATCCTTGAAGTGAGTAGACATGCAGCACGGGTCCAGAGCAGTAGGAAATAGGGAATGTCGGAAGTGTAGTACTGCAGTTTTCCCAGCAGGAGAAAGGATGCCTGCTATGTAAGTGAAGAGGTGAGGCGTATGTTAGAGTAGCTATGAACCATGGGTATACATATAAATGAGGCAGAACAACAATAGTGTAGTGGTTAGAGCATCCGCCTAACGTAAAGGCATTCCCGGTTCAAGTATGACTATACACATATTAATTTATTGTGTGATGAATGCCTCTGTGCTGTAAAGCCAACATTTAAATGTGTAAAGGTGAATGTGTGTCTCGCATGGGGCCATTAACCAGATTCCATCAAAGTGGTACTTTCATAAGGAATAAGGCACATGTAATCACAAAGAAGTGGCAGTAAACATATGTAACTCACAATAAGGACATGCAAGTGTGCCTGCGCGGGTGTAAGCAGCTTGTAGCATAGCAAATGTATGTTGTCTTGTACAGCTGTAACTTTTATATGTGTATATATATATATATATATATATATATATATATATATATATATGTATATATAGATGTGTGTATAGATAAATATCCACAGACATAAAAGAAATATGCAACTATATATATATATATATATATATATATATATATATATATATATATATATATATATATATAAGAATGAATGCCGAAAGACGAAAGCAAACATAAGGGTTGTGAAGGGAATCTAGAGCAAGTAAGGTATTATAAAGTGCTCGCAGCGTATGTCAGATAAAGCTGCACAAGAGTGAGTAGAGCTATTCACACCAGAGGCAGGGTTATACCAGTGGCCATAACATCGTTGAAGTGCTATGTCAACATTATACACAGATGGAATGTAGTTCATGTTGTGACCACCTAAACTTGTAACCCACAAATTGTTCATAATCCATAACACCAGGAAAGGCACGTATGTGCAAATATGAATGGAGGGAGACCCTGTGAATATACGAGGTGGCACAAAATGTGTGTAGGGCCCCAACGCTCTGGAGAGGGCAATGTGTAAAAGTGTGTCATGGCTGCGATATCAGGTGGATAATGGCTGTTATGCGTGGAAACTCAACACGGGTGTGCTGGAGAAACTATGGCTATGCGATTATGGACACAGGAGTGCTAGGGTATGTTGCGCCGGTTGCAATGGAGCGGCCCGTGGAGGTCAGCTAGTACATAGGTGCGATTCCCAGATAGAGCGTAGTCTGCGTGGAGACATACGTGAATGGGCGTACCGTCATAGGAGGTTGTGCGTCAGGGCCAGCAGCCCAGCACGTAAAACCTATCTGCCAACCATTAGCGGAATGGAGTTCTGCTGTGACAACCCCAAACCAGGAAAAGCAGAAAGACACAACTACATGCAGACATCAATATGTTGACGTACAATCTCCGTAACACAAGCACTCATTTTATTAACATTAATAATATGAACGTGCACAGAAACAAACACAGTAGCAGGAATAATAGGCTGCGCATACGAGTAATAGGTCAAATGACACTGTATCACATCACATTTATCAGCGGTACCCCAGACATGAAAAACGTGCGACATCTGTCCGCTGTATAACGTGCAGTATACTGATCACAAGTTCACCGGAGTAAAGTGTCGGTGTCATAATGACTAAGGCAATAGTATGCTGTTGAAGCAGAGATAAAACCCAATACGCATGTGTAAGTGTCTATGTCTGGGAAATAAATTGGTTAATGGACACACAAATGTATATATAGATAAAAAAAAAAAAATTATATATATATATATATATATATATATATATATATATATATATATATATATATATATATATATATATATATATATATATATATATATATATATATATATATATATATATATATATATATATATAGACATATATATATATATATATATATATATATATATATATACACACACACACACACACACACACACACACACACACACACACACACAAAGATATATACATATATATATATATATATATATATATATATAAATAGATAGATATATATACACATACAACAGGTATTGATATATACACATACACACAAAACAAATATATATGTCATTGTAGATATACACATGTACATAACAAGGTTACTTTATAGCAATTAGGGGTAACATATGTTCAGACCGGGCATATGTTACTGGGAGGTCCAATAAATAAATGTTTTACCTCCCCCAGCTAGGCCGGTCAGACATATAGACAGGCAATAAAGATAAATACACTGCTGCTGTCCAAAACACTGGCAGGAAAGTACCAGTGGAAGAGATCTGCAAGGTCTTCACTTTAAACTTGGATAATGGGGTCCCTTGTGGGACACCAAAAATTCACTACGTGTGAACCCCTGGTTATCGATGCGAGCAGGATGTAGGTGTACATGGAACAGTAGGTTGTGCAAGTGTAATAGCACATGGGTTGACAAAACGTACGACATGTGCCCCGAGACGGGGAGACTGGGCAATATGTAGGGGTGTGCTCATACCCCAGCTGCGCTCACAGTAAGTATTTGTCATGAGTGCTGTAGAGGGGTGCCAGGTAGGTGAACCATGGGTATGCAATAATGGGCTTAAGTGTGCAGGTGCTGGTTGGCAGAGATGTAGTAGGCCCGCCCAGTGGAAGTCATTAATATTCCTATGTGGGCATAGCAGACGCCTATACCTCTCATACCTGAAGAGCACATCTACCGGATAGTCTGTAAACCATCGGGGGAATACATAGGGACCATATCAGTGTCGTGTACCCGATTAGCATGGACGTCCATAGTTATGAATCAGAATGATACAAAGTCCAACTAAACACTTCCAGAGCTAGTGATATTAGGTGGACAGGTGGTGGAATACAGGTAATGACAGATTACAACATGTATGAATCATAAACAGCATGTACCTTGACAAACGTGAATGAATACATATGCTCTGTGACTGTCATTGTGTCTGGTTAATAGAACCAATCATCTAAATGTGTCCCACAGTGTGTTATGCAGTGTTCCTGATACAGTGTCCATTCTCCCCCATTGGTATGTGAGGTCTGCTAGTGACGGAAAGCGCATAATTTGCTGACCACCTTAGGTAGATGATAGCATAATAGATGAGGTTTACCACCCGTTCGCCTTTGAGGGACACACCCATCTGGGCAGTTGTGTCCTGCAAAATGAATGTTATGGCACATGGCCTGTGAGTTCGGGAAAGGAGGCCATATATTGTGTGTAGTGGTGTCAGAAATTAATTTGTTGTATCAGAAACAGCTACATGTAATAGGAAACAGTATTAGCAACTATAATGCTACAAGAATAACCTTAATGTATGCAAACCATTGAAGTAGTCAGTTTACTATTGGCTGTGGGTATGTGTTGCCTTGACACGTGATAGTTCTACATATAGGACCTATAGGGCTGCCACCATTCTGAATGGCCAAAGTGGGACCTGCTCTATAGAAATGTCAGGCGTACCAGGGCAGAACATACCTAGAGCCATGCATAGTACAGAAATATACATATCAGCACAAATCGAAGCGTAGTCTAGCAGCAGCCAAGTTGCTTATGCTGCTTCATATAACATATCAACGTGTCATGTATACAAGACCTGTAACATGCAACTATTACAGACACGTAGAATATGAGAATGTCTCCTAATCAGGACAGTTGCAATGGCTAGAGTATTGTCACATGACATATGCCTAATGAGGGACTTTCCCATGCAAAGTGGGAAAGGTGTTACTCCTAAAGTCTCCCGTCGTGCAATCTGAAAGATGGAAAACTTACAGTAGGTATGCATAGCATGACCCGGTGGAGAGCTGCATTAACCAAATAACATTCACATGTCAGCATTGCAGAGCATCGGTTCCCATGTATCAGCCAAATGGGAGCAGATCATATGAGGAGCACGCATATAATATGATTAGGTCACTGGACAAGCCGCCGAGTCTGTACAGTCGAACGCCTGCCGTCGCCAAATGGTTAGACATACCCGATACTGTAGTCATGTAGTCCGATGTAATACGCATCACAAGGGATCAAACACACCCAGCGTGAGTGACAAATGTAAGCACAAATGTCGGTGAGCGAGCAGGTGTAAGCGTGTTTGTTTACCAGTATGCCAGTAGTGCACTGTCAAAGAAATGTGGAGTCTAAACGGGTTTAAGGTGCTGTAACCAGAGGTCAGCAGTGCTTAACACCATGCAAACCCACGCACAACTGCTCCCACCTGCTGGAATGTGCCTTAACCACTCCGTATCCAAAGGCGTCATTCTGTCTGCAAACAAAGAACCGTGTTGGTAGCAGTACCCTGTGCACATAGGTCATGTGAATTAACAATACACCATGGCATATGTACAGACAATAGACCACACACACACACCATACAGCACATTCATCCAACAGTATAGCAATGTACTGGCAGATATGTCTGGACCACTGGTGTTTGCATGCCTGGCCATCCTGTGTTTCAGTGTGTGAGCATGCCCAGTATGACTGTTACGCGTGTTGTCGACCGACATTACCGTCATCCCGTCATGTGTGTGAGCATGCCAAGTATGGTCAACTGCATCGCATGTGTCACATGTCCAGATAGTCAGTACTGTGTTGCCGACCCCTGCGTTCTACACAGACAGGTGTCATGCTGTGTCTGCAGGGTAGCTAATGGTCATGTGGCATTGACAGTTGCTACATTTCTGCATAGTGTGGGGGGACATCCAATCACATTCACAGTCCTAAACAGCACCGGGAGTGGTGCACATGACTCTCACATGTGTACGTTGGACGGGGGGGGCACAGCTGACTGGTATGCCAGGTACTCCATGTCAGTGTGTGGACCTACCTAAATTGCTGGTTGGAGGGATACCAGTGTACGTCAGATCCCAGCTTTAATTACCAGCATAGTGGTGTTGGACGTCCTAGCTTTCACAACCAACATCAAACTGCCTGGTCTGCTGTAGTCTGTGTGTGTCTCTGGGGGTTGGGGTCATTCATTGGGCATATCTATAGGCCACTTTATATCATTTGTCTGTATTGGTCCACACCTGTCCAGCTGCATGGAACGTGTGTGGGCTGTATGGACACACATGATGTTCAGCCCATAATCTGCAGTGGGTTAAGACACCCTGTGTACTACTGGCTACCATTGTGACCCCCGTATGTGCTACAGATGTCATGGTGTCACTATGGACGTGTACTGTCTGCTGCCCTATCATTCGGCCACCAAAGTCTTATGTATGCTCACATACATACCATAGCAATGGGTAAATACACATTCTAATACAACTGCCAATTGTTAGGTTGATAGATGTACCCTGGGGGTGTTCCGGACCTGAGGACGGTGCTGGAGGGCTGCCTATGTTGGATGCATACAGTGCACCTCCTATACATGGCCAAGGACAGGTAGTGTCATGTTTGGCATCCATTGTACTGTGTGCAGGTCAGAGAGGGTGAAATCCCTGGGTACCTACTGTGTCAGTGCATATGCCTTGTGTTGCCTCTTTGCCAAGGGCAGGTCATACTGTGCATGGCCCTTTTGCCGACTGGGCCCTGCTCAGGTAGTTCCTTCGCCAAGTCACACTGTGCCTGTACAGGCCTTGGCAGTGGTGTTGGGCCATGTGGCCCTGCCCCATGCTGTTCCTGCTGCAACTGCTACTGCAGGATCAGATTGTGTAGCATAGAAAATACCATAACAATTTGTGTGTATGTAGCTAGTGAATACTGCAGGGCTCCACTGGATGTATCCAGATACCAGAACCGTGACCTGAGCATCCCAAACACATGCTCAATTATATGTCTTGCCTGTGCATCTGCCTCATTGTGGTGTGAGTGTTCATGTGTGTGTGCATTGTTGATGAGTGTCATCAGCCACGACACCAGTGGTTACCCAGCATCCCCCACTAGGAGACTGTAGGGGATGTCCATATTGGCAAAGGTGTGGTAAAGCTGTGTCAGAATCCATATATCGGAATCATCATAGCTTCCAGGGCAGACAGCACACACATTCAATCTAATGCCCTGGCCATCGCATATGGCCTAGCTGTTGGAGGGTATGCCCCTGCAGTGAATGTAGGCCCTACCCCACTCACCGGGTGGTGCTTTGATGTGTACGTGTGTGCAGGCTATAGCGCCCAGTACCCCAGGGTAGTCAGCCATGTGGTGGAAGAGATGCATATTGCTGGTCTACTAATCACGTGTGTTGAGGACATGTACTTGCTCACTAGCATGTGTTGACATGGTGTCTGTGAACTGGTGCAATACTCTGGATGCAGATGCCTGTGAGATCCTCATGATATCCCCAGTTGTGCTGAGGGAGGTACCTGTGGCTAGTATACCTAGGCCAACACATACCGTGGTATCCACTGTGATGGGTTTCCCTTGGCCTGTTTGATGTGTCAGGTGTGGCAGGCACAGGTCAACAAGCCGCTGTAGGAGGTATCTGTCCACCCCATAGTGCTCCACCATCCCCAGCTCATGTAGCCCTGGTAAGTCACCCTGGGTCTATAAAGTCTTATGTCACCCCAGTAAGGGTTGTTCGGCAGCATACATATCCTCACTGCCCTCAGCCTCCTGCACATGTTGGTCTATATTGCCTGCTGCAGCCCTTCTCATTTGGTTGGACTGTGTTGCGAAATGTCCCCGCAGGTATACACCGGTGGTGTAGAGTGCGGAAGAAACCTGTGTGTATGCTGCTTGCTCACATTACCGTACTGTTCATGTGCGGGCTGGCCATGTAATTTGCTGATTGTGCTGATCATCACCTGTTTGTGCAGCCTGTACACCCTGACTACCCCATTACTGCTTTTGTCCCTCCCAATGTCACCAGGCAGGTGCAGACACACCCCTAGCTTAGGCGTGCTAAGGCAGGAGCACTCCCGAGGCACAGGTCTCCAATGTACGTACAGTATGCCTGACTCCCCTCCCATGCTGTCAGCTATATTCAAGCCCTGCACCCAGCTATCTACACACATACACTCCAGGGATCTGCATCACACCCTGGGGATAAATGGGATACACTATTGTCAACCTCATCTGCATAGTATAGTCTTCTAATGAATAGTTATATGACCCATACCGAACCTCCAAATTAATAACCATTGCTTAGTGTCGCTCAGATCCATACACAACTGGTAACATGTGCCTTACTATCACAGTATTCGATGTCCCATGGTCTTCCCAGCAACAAAATAACTGGTGTCTACATGACTAGAACCCAGGACCCTGCACACAACAGACGATGTGCATTACCACTACGCCATGGCAGATATACATACATCCGAGGTTATCATGTACAGATCATCCAGCACAAACATTCAATAGTGCTGATGTCCCCAGACATATATGTATATATCTATGTCTATCTCTCTATATCTACATATTTCATATATATTATATGTATACATATATACATATATATATATATATATATATATATATATATATATATATATATATATATATATACACACATACATACACACATATACATATACATATACACACATATGTAGATATTGCATTTATATCACAACAGCGGACCACATGACAGCAAAGCATTAGACAGGAATGAAAAGGAAACTACATGTGCCACCTGCATCATGTAGTGTTGTTACTATCAAGGCATGTGTGTTTTGTTGTGTCACACGGGTCGGACTGTATTAAGGGTAAGAGTAGGGCTGCTGACATTTACTCACCAGACCTATTGATGAATGTATGTGATGACAACCCAGTGTCTTGGCTGATTATGCGGGCTGTGGACACTATATAGGACAGCAACAAAACACACTGAACATATCCTGAAGCTAGCCCCCCACAGATACCAACACATAGGGTAGAACTGCCAAACACACACACCTGCCATGCCTTGGAATCGAGCACCTACCTGTCTATTCTACCACACTACAGCATTACGCAGTAACAGAACGCGCTACTGAGATTTCAGCATCACAGCACTCCCAGAGGCATACCTCTAGGTGGGTGACTTCATCAGCAAAGGCAAAGATGCCGATAGGGAGCGTACGGAGAGTGAGCTGTCTAAAAACATTATTCTGATCCCAGGCAGCTGGTAACACACACGCACACACATATACGGCAGGGCTGGCATTAGAACATAGAACTGACTACCTTATCACACTACAGCATTACGCAGTTACAGAACACGCTAGCGAGATTACAGAGGCAGACTTCTAGGTGGGTGACATCATCGGTAAAGGCAAAGATGCCGATAGGGAGTGTACGGAGAGTGAGCTGTCTAAAAATATTATTCTGTCCCCAGGCAGCTGGAAACACACATAGACACATGCACATGGCAGGGCTGGGATTAGAACATAGAACTGACTACCTTATCACACTACAGCATTACGCAGTTACAGAACACACTACCGAGTTAACTGGATCACAGCACTCCCAGAGGCAGACTTCTAGGTGGGTGACATCATCAATAAAGGCAAAGACGCAGATAGGGAGTGTACCCTAGGCAGCTGGAAACACACACATACACGCGGCAGGGCTGGGATTAGAACATAGAGCTGACTACCTTATCACACTACAGCATTACGCAGTTACAGAATGTGCTACCGAGATTACTGGACCAGAGTACTCTCAGAGGCATACTTCCAGGTGGGTGACATTATCAGCAAAGGCAAAGACACCGATAGGGATTTTATGGAGTGTGATCAGTCTAAAAGCATAATAGTGTCCCAAGGCAGATGGAGATGAACACACGCCAGTGGTGTCAGCAGGACAATTGGCTATCTACGGAGCAGTAGTGCAGCACTACATAGATACGAGATGTGCCACAGACAGTACACCTTTCAAGACAGTCAATATGACCTTCTAGGAATGCAGACATCGACATGGATGCTGGCAGTTATGGTGTACATACCTGCGAACCACTGTGTTAAATTTAGAAATCCATCCTGAATTGGGGTATGGCAATCTGATGCTTGGATGACCACTATCGCTATACAAGATAACAATGGCCATGGCCATACACAGGGGCATACAACTGACACAAGGTGTCACTGGGCATGCTCACACACTTAGTAGCACACGTCTGTCTGGAATGCACTATGTGTCCATCTACAAAATGGTGTACTGGGCATGCTTACACACTTAGTAGTGAAGGGCTGTCTTGTATGCACACAGATTCTAAACAGGGAAGGGCACAGTGTATCGATAGTCATCATTGCTAGCATGAATGCTGTACGACATATGTCTGACACTGATCGTGTACACAACGTCTGCTGCTGTCCATCACCTTAGATGTACCAATCCAAACCTGGCACACTAATACCACCCGTGGTGTTGTCCTGGCAGGAATGGGTACTTCGCACATGTAGTACCATACATAGACGAAGAACCTGAGAACAGGTAAACACCCTGACACCTGCAGGACAACTGCATTGTATGTGTATGCCAAATAGTGCTAGATGTGTAACGTTCGTAATCATAGCTACCAATCTAGATCCAACAATGGGGAATACTGACATCTGTGCAGTGAGGAGCACCTGGCATAAGGCTCAGTCGTGCACAATAGCACTACCACTGTATACCTCAGATACAGACATGTGTGCCATAAGACCATTACGGACCACTCCAGGTGTTAGTGTCTCCACGTATATGAAGACCACTCACATGTACTGACCAGTACACTCTCAAAAACCATCACAGATGTAGCAGGTGCAGATCACAGATGCCTCCCCCATCTATACTAACCTGTCCCAAAATAATCAAAACAAACTAGCTAGATCTTATAATAACATTGCCAGATTTGCCACTAACTCACCATATAGGACTCATCACTGTCAAAACCTAAAACAACTAGGCTGGCTTGAATTACCTCACCTCCTACAATTTAACCAACTTATTATTGCCCATAAAGTCCTTTATCAACCTAACAATACCCCACTCTCTCTACCCTCATAACACCATACTATAACCTGAAAAAGCTACGCTCAACTTAAAAAATGCTGATGCAAACTTCTTTATCTAATAACTCTGCAGGAGACTCTTTTTTCTAACTTTGTTGGTAAAATATGGAATCTCCTACCAATTGACCTAACAGCTCTTACATCTCTCCCTCTATTCAAAACTAACCTTAAACATTTCCTCTCCAACCACTGGTTATGCTCTTGTAATAACCCTGACTAACTGCTTTTTCGCTTGCTTGTCCTCTACCATGTCTCCCTCTAAATTTCTCTGTTAAAGTTGATCCTTCTATCATATTTACTCACTGACCTTTCTACTCTTTGCTGCTCTACCTATCCCATCTAACCACCAATCCTATTTTCCAAATGCTGTCTTATCCTATTTTCCAAATGCTGTCTTATCCTGTAGATCTTTTCTCTATTTACTTTACTTATTGGGTTTTTTTTTGGGAAATTAGTCAAGTCATTTTTATACTATGTACCAATCTTGTTTTTAGTAATGTTTTGTAATACTTTTTTGTGCTGTTGTTTTTAATTTACTTGTAATATTAAATGTTTTGTAAGCTCGGAGCTTTTCTCCTCGGGCCTCCACTGAAAATGGACATGTATCCAGTTGGACTAGCCCGGTTAACAAATGTAAAATAAATAAATAATAAATAAATAAATGCCGCACTGTAGTATGTAGCCCTCACACATCACTGTGTCCTTGGACCAGTGACACACATCCATACATTAGTACAACACCATGTTACTCATGACCAGTGTACTGTACCTAGCTGTACAGCAACTGTGTAGACTACCCATGTACTGACAGGGTTCCATCATGTGTTATGCAATGCAGTGATGCCACTAATCATAACCAGGTCAGCTGTACACATAACAGGGGCCCTGGGTCTTATACAGCTGTAACAGATAACTGTTGCTGTACACCAGGCAATGTTTGGATGTGACATACATGTAACCATCGTGGATATGTACATGCCCCCCACACACACACACACACACACACACACACACACACACACACACACACACACACATAACACATATGTACATAGCATAGCTAATGCTGTCCTTTGTGTAGAAATGTGGCTACAGTGATTACACGCATGAACATGTAAGGTAGGTCCATGGCTGTTCAATGCTAACAGTACATAAGGTAGCAATGTTGACTGAGTTAACATTCCCTCTGTACTGGTTACCCATGACAACTATCATAGCATACAATAGTCCATGTGTCATGTATGCCACATGTTCACCAACTGCAATGCATACAAACATGGCTACATGACAGGAATGTAGGACCTACACACATGTACATGTAGTAGTGTGCATTCAGCTGCAATGCATGAGCAGTAGCTGATGTTTGCAGTTTATCTGTGTCTGACTACAACGTGCAGTTGCAATGCAGTCCCATCATTGACACCTGTATATGGTGAAATACTGACATAATGGTAAGATGTACATCAGGTATGGATGGATGTGTACATAACGTGGTGGGCCACCTCTGCAGGTGGATGTTTGCTGGAGACAGCTCACAGGTGTGTCACATGCTGTCCTACCAAAACATGTGCAAACAGTAGGCTATGTTTCCGGTAATTGAAGATGTACATATACAACCTACAAAGCGGTCAGGGTGCCACTGACTGTAAAACAGTTAACACCTGTAACACCTAAGTCCTCCCATGTTCATATAGCAGCACACTTGCCGAAGGTAGCGTCAGTACACATTGTAATGCGGGCAATCCTGCTGCATGTCTGTCAGACGTATCAGAAGATAGCAGGTGTTTGTTTCACAGTACTTCCATGTGTGTTTGCCTGTGTGACCATATATGCCATGTATGGTGGGGAATACATCCCAATTGTTACCCACCCCTGTACACTGTTGTAGAGATCTGTACATACTGCAGTGTAGACAGCAAGACATAGGCAGGGGTGGTGTGTGTATCACACACATCAGCTATCTGTATGTGCATGGCATGTGGACTCCAGTGTGTGTATGTGTACGTATGTATGGCTGTCTAGTGCATGGAGGGAGGATGTATGGTACCATTGAGAACTTATAGGGCCCCAACCCCTCAAGGTGATGCAATCTACTACCCTGTTGATGCTGTCAGTCTTATGCATTACTGACTACCTGTACACGTTCATTCTCTGTGTCGCATCATGTGGGTGCACCGTACTGTAATGGTGATTAGCACAGAGGCAGGGGTCCTCACCTCAACACTATCCAGTGTGTGTTACAGTGTCGTTGACCCCGTGAGTGTGGGCGTGTTACTGTGTGTGTCTGTGTATGTCTGTGTGTGTTCACAAATTGTAATGTGACAGTGTTTTACTGCTACACAGTGAGTCCCCATGCTATCAACTGGCCCCCACCCTTGACATCAGCTAGACCACTGTGTAAACCCCCCACACCATGTAGCTGTACCTGTGAAGTCACCTGGTATGGATGTCCCGTCTCTAGCCACCGTAGCCTAGTACACAGCTCACATGCTCCTGGATCGGTAGGTGTGTAGAGATCTATGGAATGTCAGCCTTACTAACAGTGAGGTAGAGGCTACGTATAGCATGCTGGTATTGCCATCCATGCCTGTGAGAATTCCACATGTACACATCTGTAACTGGAAACACTGGTGCTTAATGGCACATGCATTTAGACCTTAAGGAGGGAAGCAGGGCATCCTTACCAACATGTTGTTACTGTTGTTACCAAGACACATACTGTGAACATAAAACAATGCATTCCAACTGCAAACACTGTCACGTACTGGCACATGCAATGAGACCTTAAGGAGGGAAGCAGGGCATCATTACCAACATGCTGTGACTGTTACCAAGACACATACTCTGAACATAAAACAATGCAGTCTAATCCTGTACTACATGGTATGTCTGCTGCGTGCCAACAGTACAGAACAACTTTAATATACAACTATCTCACTAATCTGTTCACCCTGTGCAACAGACCATACGAGCATGTCCCTGCACCGATGGTGTGGATGACAGGGATGCAGCACAGGCATCATCATATGCACAGGGTGATAATGTTTGCCAGGGGCCTAGGCTGCACCAGTGGATGACATCATGTGTGTGGGTTAGGGCCTGTGATCTACTTGGGCATGTGTGGTTATTATGCATGAGGGTGTCGGTGCCCTACAGATGTTTCTGGTGTGTGCGTGTATGTGTGCACACAGTTCTGCCATATATCTGGCCTACACAGGGGTATTGTTGACAGCTCCAGATTGTACAGACCAGGTTGTACAGCTTACTGTGTCCGTCCATGGCCATGTGACCTGTGCCTGCCAGGGGTTGCACGGGCACTACCAGACAGAGGTAAAGAATGGGTACTGTCCGATGACACATGTCCACTGGAACTGTGTCCCTACTGGGACCATCCAGGGCCATGTCCACATGGCCTGCTGTATCCTGGTGTGGACAGCGCAGCACCAGCTGCACTGCTGCTGCTACCGGCACTATGGGAGCAGGCATGTGAGCTGGTTCATTCGCCTTTACCTGCACCAGGTGGTGTAGCTGGCCGATGTCCACGTGGCCTACACCTCACTCCTACCAGATGTTCCAGCACAGACAGCTCACGTTCACGGATTGCCATGCCACGGTCAAGGATTCCAACCATGTTACCCAATCGCCTGTCCAAAACATTACCAATCTGCTGTTGAGCATTTGCCAATGCCTGGATGTTTTCGTTCAAAGAATAGATAGCAGCCCTCTGAAGCCTCTGCCCTTCTCTGTTCAGCCATTCAGCTTGTGCCTGTGCCGCCATTACAGTCTGAAACATGTGTCTGGTGACACCAGCTGCTGCGCTCTGTCGTGCAGGTGCATGTCGGCCAGGGATCCTCCTACGAGCAGCACTGGCCATATGCCTGTGTGGTGCATCTGTGGCCAGTTCACTGACACCGTGGTGTGACAACACACCTTCAGTGGCCACCACACGTTCCTGTTCCGAGCTGACACATGGTAACTGTCCCTCCTCTACGGCCACTGGTGATGGGGTATGAGTTGGCATGAGAACTGTGTGCGGGGAAGGGGGGGATATTGGTGGGATGGCAACTATAGGCACAGATTCAGCCCCTGACAACCCTGCCTGTACCTCAAGCATATGTTAATCACTGCTAGAGTCTGTGGGGACACTAACATCAGATGGACCGCAGGAGGGCAATGCACCTACATCACCTGTGAAGGCAAACAAAGACTCTACATTACAATGGAGATGCACAGACACACACACACACACACACACACACACACACACACAGACACACGCACAGACACACGCACAGACACACACAGGCAACCATGCATGTGATATGACAGAAGGCATGCAGCATGTGATACAGCAGATGGCATGCATCTCAGACATTAACAGTGTTAATTAGATTACATCCCTGGGTTGCACACAACAGCAAGCATGTGTCATAGCAGAAGCCATGCATTTCACACAATCATGGTAGTAAGCATGCATCCCTGTGATACACCATGTGGACCAGCATAGGTTAACAATACACATGGCTGATGTGAGGCATATATCCTTGACATTAACATGTAGTATGACATGTAATCTGCTGATGTGTGCAGTGACATGCATACATGTTTGACACAATGGTGTCCTGACACATGTACAGCGGTGTAATGGTGTCACATTGCAGTGTTGACTGTATGCCCTACAGATCAAATGCACTTTTAGCAGATGTGTATGACCATTGAGGGTGGTATGAGGCGTCTATATTGCTATACAGTGTGAAGTACAGACACAGTGCCATTGCATGGAATCCTGAGGTGTCTCTATTGCTATACAGTGTGGAATACACATACAGTGCATAGCCATGACTGCATGTATACACAATACATACATACTGTGGATTGTGACCCACGTCGCTGAGGTGTATACACACTAAACCATGCTGTGTCATGTGTGACAGGTCACCGGACAACATACTGATGACAGCCCTGCACAACTGCTAACATGTCTTAGCTGTCTGTCAACCGTGTCCACACATGGCAGACTGCTCAATACACCATGTTCCACATGACATGTATGTACCACACACACGAGGTGCACGGCTGACAGTGATGTCCGACAGCAGCAAGGGAAATGTACAGCATCTCTGGCCTGATGTGTTGTCTGTGTATGTATGTGGAAGCTGTGCAGGTGACAACTTTCATGCTGTGACACAGTCATGATGGGCAACACATTGTATGTGGTCAAATTAAGTGACACCTCCACAAGCTGTGCACAGGCTGTTAGGATGTCTAGTGTTCCACATCTACCGTATAACCATTCAACAAAGGCTATAGTTGAACCGTGTGTAGACAATGTGCAACAGGGTGTACACACATACACATCACATCTACTGTGTGTTACTACATGTCTCTGGCCATCCTCCATGGCTATGTGTGAACATGTGTTGGCCAGATGTGTGTGATGGCTGTGTATGTCACCTGTCTGTGTTGTCCCATATGACATACACCCATAGATGTCAGATACTCCAGTGTCCACAGGGTTATACAGACAAAGAGTTGTATGTTTGGTATGTGGGGTATGTTTTACTGGATAGTGTGACAATGTTGCAGCCAGACCACTACATGTCTGGGACATGTCAGCTGGCACATCACAATGTCTGCACTCATTGCAGGGGCACATTACACAATGGTGGATCATGTGGGCTGCCCATATCCCAGCTCACTGTGTACTACTGTTTGTGTACCCCACATGTATTGTTATGATGTATAGTACATACTCATACATTGAACAACGCCTCCACCGTTGTATGGACAGCTGTCCACACATCTATCAATGAGAGTTAATGTGAGGTCATGTTGTTGTTTCATTTTGTTTTTATATATTGCACAAGGGTAGCCAGTGTGATTGATGAATGCTGCGACCTGTATATCGTGACTGGACCATACATTATGTGTACATGTGTTAACTAGCCACATGGCGAATAGATCTGTCCATTCACATGCCTGATACTGATAACTGTCTCACCTGCAATGAACTGCTGTCTCTGCGGCATGCCAGAGGTACCTATATAGGGATGACACAGCGGTTAGATCATTATCCATGACTGTATGACAGCTACAGGGTGCACTTTGCATGTTAACACATTCGCCAGTACAATAGCATATACTACAGAGTATGCACATGTGTGCATACACAGGGTAGCATACTATAGTATGTGGCATGTGTGTAAACATACCTTGCATATGATGTTACATTACATAGTGTACAGTGACGCATGCGACTAAATGGGATATAATATTTCTATGTGCAGTAGTGACTTACCAGGCAACTCCAGTCTCTGTGGTTGGGAGACACCCGCCTCCACGATGGCAGCTAGAGTTTGTGGATGCTGTTCTGATGGGGTCCCCAGGCTGGCCAGTAGCTCCTCGGTAGGTGTGAGTGGGGGCTGGGTTTGTGGCCCACCACCTGTTCTACCTTTTTCCCTGGTGATTGCATTGGCACGCTGTTTAGCATGTCGGATCAGGTCCGTGCAATGTCTGCACACCTGCTGGTAGGTGCGGTTATGGCCACCCACATCATTGACCCTCCTGCAAAGTTCCTGCCACAGGTCATCACGCTGCTGGCCATGCTGTGGCAAATGGCTGAACAGTTCCTCACAGTTATCATGGAGGTATGGTATGAGGGCATCATCATCCATGCGGCTATATGCTGGCAGTTGTGATCGAGGCATTATCTGTAAGGCATAATGATGGAGACAGATCACAGCATCTCAGAGATGCACAGAGACACAGATGCACATTCATGTGTATTACATTTAGTACTTATGAACAGTTGTCCTTGCAAATCGTCATGACACTCACACGACTGACATGTTTGTTTCACACACATGTAACACCCAATGGGGATTAGATATTATCACCATATACGTGTGTCACCTCATTACATTGCTCATACTCCATGTGAATGCTGTCATGATGTGGCCATGTCTGTTTGCCTGTACTGGTGTTCCTACCTATCAGCACATGCCTGGATGTGTGCACATGAATGCTGTTGACGTTGATGCTGTGTATATGTCACATATCATCACATACACTGCCTTCATGGACATGGGCAGTGACAATGCAGACATGCACACGGAAACCTTTACAAGCATGTGTTTTGCCATATACATCTACACGGCACTGTGCAACAGTTCAACATCCTGCCACGTATCGCCGCTGTTGCACATGTGATACACATGGGACAATGGCTATCCGGATGGTATTCGCAGGGGTGGTTATCACCTATAGCATGTACGGCCAGGATCATGTAGTATCCTGTATGCCCTGGGCCATGTATGGCCATAGGATGTCAGGTTTTCTAGCTGTATCTGACAGCCATGTTCCCGGCGACAGGTGAATCAGTGCCACATTACTGTTCCAGACAGTCACTGATACATCTACCATGCAGTCATTGCACCATGTATGACAGAGATGACATGTACAGCTTTGCTGGACAGGGTTGCATGGTATGGCAGGAGTATGTCACATGTATGGCACAGGGATCTGTCTGGCATGTGGCAACCCTTGTACTAGGATGGTGGCTGTCCATGATGTATGTCTTTCAGATCATGATATGTACGTGTAGCATGTCCAACATCACAGTGTTGCACATGTCTTTATGCAGGGTAGGCAGCGTGCTGCAAAGTGGAGATGAGGATTGTGAAGGCTGGTGACACCCATCCCAGCATGGCCAGTACCCCTTAAAGGTGATATGTGATCCAATATTGGTCACGTGAGTGTTGAGTATGGCTGTCCAATGATCTCCATGCTCATGGATAGCACCCTGTCATGACTTAGGTTGCCTCTTATGACTACCTAATAGCCCTGGTGATGTCACTAGCTCAGGGAGGTAAACTGCGCAGCACTATCCCTTACACACAGTGTCCACAATGTTGACCGCTGTCGAGGTGGTAGTTAATGGGTACACGGTTATTAACATAGCGGTGGTAGTTAATGGGTACACGGTTATTAACATAGTGGTGACAATGCAATAAGCTGCTGTCAGATTGTGCACATATGTCACACACCTCACCCACAAAGCCCATGCTGTATGTTATCCACAACACTGAGACAGCTATTGCTCCTAGGTCATGGCCATTCACATTCTCACATATGCAGATGCCACCCATTTGTCTGTGTGGTATGGGCTACAATGACAGGGGAGTACAACACATTAACCCTGTTTACTGTAGCTGCCACTGGTGTGCTATGCACATGCCACTCAGACACCTTTTTTAGTGTTGCTTCTGTGAACAGCCCACTGCTAGAACACTCCTGTGACATATGATGGTACATGTAGTATACAGAATGTAGGTGGAACCTGTCACAGGTATGCTTTGCGGTGTGTATACATCAGTACTGTCATCTACATCTGTACTGCTAGCAACATCTACGTTGATTAAGGTTCATAGGCTTTCAGACCATACTCAGTAGGGTGATAGTGCTGTGCCTCCCATTATGAGTGGCGTCTCCACTTTGTGGGTTGTGATAATTGTTAGTGTGATCCATTCCGTATTTTCACAGACTGCCATGAACCTATGTTTTACATGGCAGTGTATGTGTAGAGCCAACTGTTTTGCCATATGTGTATTATACGACCAGGGATTTGGACAGGTCACATGCAGCCAGAGTGTACCTTGTACCATCATAGTTATGGTTTCAGGGGCTCTGTCGTGTTCATGGATATGTGACTGTGTACCTATTGGGGGGGGCAGTGAGTTGAAATTACCCGACACCCTATCTGTATTGTTTATTCATGCTCAGCACTTGTTCAGAACATGTACACACTTCATGAGCTACTAATTACTTTATCACTCAAACCTACTCATTTCCTACGGGTAAACACTGTTTGTCCTTAAATTTCCAGCATGCTTGCTGTACAATAGCTGTTGTACACACTTACCTCACATATCTTGTGAGCACTGGTTGACTAGACAGGCATGTCCAAATGTCAGTTACCAGTGTTATTGCCTGTCTATATGATGACTGTGGGCAACATGTGGCAATATAGCAATCGGCTCATGTACACAGTCAATGCTCACCTCCTAACATACGACACTACAGCCTGTGGGAGATGCACATATGTAGCCATGCTGGAGGTAATGCTCTCTCCAACCCAGACTTACCCTGACAATCATGTGGGGATGTTAAACATTTGCAGCATACACCACTCATCACATAGTCTCAGTAGATCTCCACCACCACAGGCCACACATAGTAAGAGTACAACATTTTCGGAGCCTCACCATACTACTCTATGTACGCAACAGAGGCAGCCCCCATCACCAAACACAACACCAATTGCTTATAGGCCACAGACACATGTGTGCCCATCAACTACAGCCAATAGGGTGTTATAACATACACAACACACTAGTCACAGGTGACTCTGTAGGCGGTCACACTGAAGTCCCACTCAGAAGGCCACACAAGGTGATAGTCACTGACATCTGGCTGTCGGGTAACAGGATCCACAACGTGACCTATGCACTCAGGTCACTCCTCAACAGGTACAATATGGCTGTCATTCTCCACGTTAGTGTGAATGCCCTGAGATGTAACTTCCTGGACTACATGTACAGGGACATGCAATAGCTCTCCGATCTTGTAGCCCAGGCAGGTATCGCCCTAGCCCTGAGAAGCATTCTGCATTAGTCCAGACTGATGACACAGTGGAACAACGGAATTATTCACGTCAACAGTTGCCTATGCATCTGGTGTCATTCCAAGGGTATCCAGTATCTGTCTGCCTTGACTGACATGGTCGACAAACCACAGTGATTTGCCACAGATGGCCTGCACCTGTCGGCCTTGGGATTATGGGCAACATCTCAGGCTTTTGCTGCTCCTATACTGCCTGTTTTATACACATTTCAGACACATATTCACCACCTGAACAAGTACAAGCAAGCAAAACCTGAGGATATTGTTGCTCAATGCTTGACATCTTCATCTCAAACCCACTCATCCGAGGCACTCCTTATAATGGACCACTTTGATGTCTCTGCAGTGACCGTGACCTGCTTCTAGACTCCAGAGAACACCTCTGCACTGACAGGCTATTACACAGACCACACCTTTCAGTCATGTAACCAGGACCACAACACCCATGGCAGAGGTGTGTCCATATGTCACAGGGATGTGCATACCTCCATGCTGGTGGCTTAGCACGATGCATCAGAGGCAATCCAAGTGCAACTAACTGTGGCCAGAACTACTGTACAAATTGTAGCTTGCTACGAATTCCACAACATACCCCATGGTTAACATCCCTCATTTCTTGGTGTACTGGAAAGTAGGGTTCACACAGGAACTACTGATGTGACACTGACACTACCACACACCTAACTGTGATACCTACTCATGTACCGACACATTAGGCCAACACCGTTGTGGGTTGATAGACTCCATTTGGCTGGGTCAACATATACACACCACCACCAAGGCCAACGATATCGTAGACCTGGACATTACCAACATGTGTGACTGGTGTAAGACACCTGGGGTATCACCTTGTTGGTCAGTTCTGAATGTCTGGTAATCACCCTTGTTATCCACATCACGGCACCACACCCTTCACAGAAAACACAGTACAATATTTCTACAGAGCCAACTTCACACTTTGTATGACAGGAGTAGTAAACGCCATGACACCCGTGCAGATGGACAATATAGTTACAAACACAGAAACATTCCCAACTGCACTTCAGTAGCACTTACACGACTGCATGGATCATGCTATCCCACACAGAGCCATGACAGAACCCTCCACATAATGGACGCCCCTCTGGGGGTCCACTGCCATGGACATACTGCACAACAGGAGGAGACAGTTGCAAAGTAGGGTACACTCCCAGGGGTGGGGTAGCTCCCTAGTCAGCCTCAGTTGGATTCTGGGATCCCTTCTTACATCCTCCAACACTAGCTATGTCAACATTACTGCGACACATTCAAAGGACTACCACTAAGCATTATGGAGGTATGTCACTACTCTCAATGGCAATACCCACATCTGCTCTGACATACAATGGTTAGGCAGACACATTACAGGACCGACTGATATTGGCAACAACCTGGCAGCTAACTTTACACCCCTCTCACACCCTAATGGGCCCACATCTATACAGGATCAGTGCAGAGTCCCTGCGGTCACAACTACGCCATTCAGACCTGCTCTCTCTAAAGCCTGGAACACACACTCCATGTGACCATCCTACATCCCAGGTTGCATTTTACACAAACCTCAGAATGACATGGATCCCCACTTGGGCACCAGATTCACTAGTAGCCTTGTATCAGGCATTGTGGACCCTGACTGGCACACAGCAACAGTTATCACACTCCACAGAGGTGGCGCCACAATGGACCAGAGGAACTATTGCCCTATATACCTGAACTAGACTGTTCTGCTAGGCTATTGAGAACATCATCATGGAAGTCCTTCACAGAGACATTGTTGGCCTCCACACCTTTGATACCACCCAGGTTGGATTTGTTAGGTCCACAACATGGCTCCTACACCTGGTGGAGTCCTGCGAGACAGTTACCAAGGTCGTAGATGATGGTAAGGGGGTCCACACAGCCTACCTTGTCCTCTCATTGGCTTTCAACACCATTCACCATTCTGGTATTGTCACTATACACATCCACCTGCACAGCGACCCATACATCCTGGGATGTTATGCACAGTGGCTCATGGACAGGACACACATGGTGAGGGTAGCATACCACAGTTCCTACTGTACATCAGTTACAATTGGTATACCCCAGTCCTCAGTCATAGGGACCCTCATGTTCGTTATGTACTTCCCTGAGGTACAGTCCAGCACAGAAAGACTTTCCCTGAATAGGTTTCCAGATGACTGCAAACTAGGGGCCATGATTGATTCACCAGATAATATACACACCCTCCATACGGATATCACTGTGACGGATACCTGCCGTTGGTAACATGGCCTCAAGCAGCATGGCAGACGGAGCATAGACATACCCTTTGGATTACAACAATCACCCTGTGACTATCACACAAGTGGTGGTCCCCTACATACGTGAGACATTATAAGGGATTGTAGTACACACATAGATAACACCCACTCCTTTGATAACCTATTGCCAAGAGGGCGTGGATATCCTTCTACATGGCCACCGTAACCTGTACTAATTTGTAGCTGGAACAAAGCCTGCCATTGTACCTCTATACTCCTGACTTATGAAACACATTCAGGGGTACAACACCCCCTTTGGGGTGTACCTTACGGGACAGCAATGGCTTTAAATACCACAATATTAACACACCAATAGTATTACTCACCTTCAAAGGATGACATATGCAGCACAACTACTGGAACCCCAACTGTAGTCATTTACATACTCAGAGGTGACCTCTGCTGAACATGCAAGGCCCATGTACACACGAATATTGATG
Organism: Protopterus annectens; assembly: GCF_019279795.1. NCBI lineage: Eukaryota > Metazoa > Chordata > Ceratodontiformes > Protopteridae > Protopterus > Protopterus annectens. The sequence continues at coordinate 1,222,022,541 of NC_056741.1, read as the reverse complement.
GATATGCTCCACATAAGCAACATAAGTAAAGGCCACTAAGAGTGACATGCTCTGGGATATGTACCCAAATGCTACGATGAGTAGCACATGCTGGAGGGATACATTCCTGAAACGGACACTCACCATGCTTTGGAACATGATTCCTATGTACATCAGACAGGGGCCCTCACTAGCACTCTTCATGAGGTACCTCGATGGGTGGATGGGGAACAGACATGCATGCCAGGGATTACTGCAGTGGCTGTACTGTACACAGGTGCAGGAAACAAATGGCTGTGCTGTTCAAAGGCACAGGACAGTAACCTAGGGAGGTGCTGCCAGTGACAACACTGTATTAGGGCTTACAAATGGACTTGGTCAGACAGCATAGTACCTAACTGTGAATCTATGATGCTATTACATGTCCTTTGTGCATGGATAATTGAGTAGCTCTTCCATTTCAATTAGCTATCATGTTGTTACGCTGTCTGGTGACTACAAGACATATGTATCCTGTTAATGTGTGTTGTACAGTCCAATACACATACCTTATGTTTGCATAATATACCAGTCATGCTATGTAAAATATTTGACTTATCTACCTACAATACTGTACTTTACACATATTTTAAACCATATCCCATGATGCAAAGCATAATTGCACAGCAGGACCACTTTAGGCATGTTATTCTCATTATACGCCCATACATATGTCTACTGTCACTGTATATCAACATACGCTATCCCCTATTATGTCACATACTTGTTGGACATACCCTACCACCAACAGCGGCTGGAGTGGAATTGTTATGTTTAAAGCCCTTATGTAGCATCCCTTGTGGTGTCTGAGGTGTTTACCTTGTAGCCCACAGCAGTACATACAATTTCTACAAGCGTTACTATGCTCAACAAGACATCACTACATAATACCTTTTCCCACTGTCTGCAATGCATACGCTTTCATTTATACAGAACAGGCACTACATACACTAACATACTGAGTGTTCTACATACCTTTTTAGTGGTCCGAGTATACAATACTGTCTGTGTTACACCTTTCCTCTTTAAATGATTCAATGGTATGAGCATATGGTTTGAATGTATGGAAAGCCATCATTTTATACGTGGATACCTGTAATATGTGGTATCCTGCCACCAATTGGTGTTCCGGAGTAAATTATTACATGCACATCAGATGTTCAGCTATTCCATTGGCCAATTACACAGCAACAGTGGTGTATAATTGAATACTCCACTTGGGTGTTGTCCTTTTGCCCTACCTTTGAGGGAGAAGGTCTGGATGTATTGTATTGTGATGAATTGCAACAGCTATATGGAGAGGGGTCTACTTTGGATGACCGAAACGCCAGTTTGCCGACACGCAAAACACCGAGACCAAACAACCGAAAACACACAATACCAACAACTCACAAAACCGAACACCATTACACCGACACACAAAACGTAAACTACACATTACACACAATTACATATCCACTAACCTTAACCCAAACCCTAACCTTAAGGTCCGACTCTACCGCACACTTACCCTACCCGCACCCTAACCCTAACTCACTTAACCCACCCCTAAACCTAAAGTCCGTCACTATCGCACACTTATCCTACCTGCACCCTAATCCTAACTCACTTAACCCACCCTAAAACATAAAGCCCGTCACTATTGCACACTCACCCTACCCACACCCTAACCCTAACTCACTTAAGCCGCCCCTAAACTACAGTCCGTCACTATCACATGCTTACCTTACCCAAACCCTAAGTCCGACACTACCGCACACTCACCTTTCCCACACCCTAACCCTAAATCCCTCACTATCGCACACTTACCTGTCCACTTCCTAACCCTAAATCCCTCACTATCGCACACTTACCGAGACACGCTCACACGTTGCCCATGTTGGTCTTTCAGCTGTCGGGATTTCACCTTGTCGATCACCTTCGTTTTCGGTTGTTTGGTCTCGGTGTTTTGCGTGTCGGCAAACTGGCATTTCGGTCATCCAAAGTAGACCCATGGAGAGACCCAGATACTTTGAAATCATGCCCCCCATGGATTGTGTGTGACGGCTAGAGTAAATAGTTCTACATGTGAGTGTAGCTGTTATCTCAACCGTCTGATACGAGACTATTGCAAATGACACCTGTAACATCGGCGTCTGTTCCATTATACAACAGCAACAATTTCATATGGCGACATTACAAGTGTGTCTCTCACAAGGTATGTTAACACTTCTGCAGATGTCATTGAGTGAGTGGATGTTTGTGATGTTATTACAGTCTGTATTGCAATTGTTTCAGGTGTGGGGCAGATGTAGGTGGGTGTACATAGCAGATAAAGGTTTGTGAGGACTGCATTTATACATATTACATATGTGTGTGGAGGCCCCTCCCTAATTGAAGACCTGTCATTTAGTAGCCTAATACTATGGTTATTGCAGGCTTAGTCATTAAACCATTGTTAATTGGTTCCTACATAGCATGCAGGTGATGTTGATCCTTCAATCTCTCCCAACTACATTGATATGTACTGAACTGTTGCTACATGAAAGCTGTCTTGTGTATTTCTGTCAGAAGTATTTGCACTCACTGCTGTTGTGTTGGTGACTCCTACTCTTTGTCTTGGGTTGCCACCTTTTCAATTGGCCATATTGGGACACTTGCTGGGCACACATCAGGGTTAGAGGCCGACACAAACACTGTCAGTACAAAGGATAGAACTTACTTTTGCCCTACATTGAACCCTTTATTCTTGTAGCACTTTAGCTGCTTATTATGTTTCTTGTACAATTTACGTATTTGAGAGACAAACATAACTATTTCATGCAACAATTACTTAATATATCCGACATCACTATGTCCTACAATCACGATACATTTGCCCTTTTTAATATTTGTTGTCAGGACACAACTGCCCAAAGAGGGACTGTCCGTCTCAAAGTGGAACAGGTGGTAACTGTATGCTTAAGGCCGGATATGACCACAACTACTGTAATAATCTACCTCCGAGTTTGCACGAACAGACCCATGATGCAAACACACACACACACACACACACACACACACACACACACACACACACACACACACACACACACACACACACACATTACAGTCCCACGTAAACACACACCACACTCTCAACACGAACTTACACACACTACAGCAATTGGAACCACACTTACACAGTACCTACCTGGATCGCAGCACTGGCAGCAATAACTAAATGTCCCTTGACATCGTGATAATATTACTCGCAGTTATACTGTTCAGGTACTGTGGTCTTTCGGTCTTTCAGCCTCGTGATTACACGTGTCGGTATGTAAAGCATTCAGTAGCTGGCAGTATCCTATTCATTTGTACCTCCATGGTTGTGTACATGTCGTTAACCTGTCTTTATATTCACATATATGTATTTCCATATATATCAACATACATCTCTCTATCACCCTTTCTAGCCCTATTATATATATATATATATATATATATATATATATATATATATATATGTATATATATCTATATCTATATATGTATATATATATATGTATATATATATATATATATATATATATATATATATATATATATATATATATATATAGATAGACAGGGAGAAGGAGAGAGTGTACACACCTTTTGTTGGGTACATGGCAGTGTATTCTGTTTGCTGAACCCCACACTTGTGTTCTAACCTGTCACAATACACATCTGCCATTGGTACATCTCGGGTAGCTTGGTGGTAGGTGAGTGTGTACATGGTTGTATGTTCTACTCCTACCAGTGGTCTTTTTACCTCTCAGAGCAGGCACTTTTAGTACATGACTGAATAATGCTGGTTTCACCTGTTCTGGACATCCTTGACTGTGATCTGCATGGAATTCTGCAAAGCTTAAACCTATTTTGCGCATATCCATGTAGTCCTGTTTAAACAACACTTACCGTCACTTGCCACCGCATTAACCCGCTAACATGTGCTTACACATGCTCTAATGACCTACATCCAACATCCATTATTCGTGCCATCGGGATTACGTAACAGACCTTGCATGGCGTGGAACCGGGTACATACACGACACAGTCAGTGGCTTTGCCACTTGGTTATCTGTTTGTACAGGTGTTAATGGTGTTTTGTATGTGGACTGTACTACGGCTGTTCCTCCATACTGCAGTCAAATGTGTAACTCAGTTTGTTTACATATGGATGATACCACTTCATGATATGCCCAAGTGATGCTTAATGTGCTCCAGCAATGGGAATCTATGTCAGAGTGAGCCACACGCTGTCATCATCTACACCTTGACACAACCATAACTGGAGAATGCTGGGGTGGTGGATACCTGTAATGGATACTCCCCATGTTTTGGAACTACATCCCTACTTACATTATATGGAGGCTCTCAACACACCGGGGAATCCATGCAGAGTAGGTGGGGAACAGTGGTTACACACGTGGATCCGGAAATTGGCTCTGCTCCACAGAGGGACAGTTGGTTGACCGATGGCATGGCGATAGCAGACACATTTTGCCTAGGCTGCTGCATAGCCTCTGACAATCGGGCATGTACCTACCAATGTACCTAGGCACCTAGACATACAGTATCAACATATGCTGTTAGCTTCGTTTACTGTTCAGGTGTTGACTTTCCTTGTTCCAATAGCTGTTGTGTGTGCAATAGTTTTGGGCTGCCTATGTAGGATTCACACAGTAGGCCACCTATATATTACAATTTTCAGGTGGTCGTGTGTGTGTGCCATCCATTTTACTGTGTGTGCAGGTGGAGAAGTGTGTCAGTCCATAGGGGCCTACACTGTCAGTGTATGTGCTATATGTTCCCTCTTTGCCAAGGCGTGGGCATATTGGGACGCCTCCACCTGCCTACTGGGTCTGGCACAGGTTGTTAGTGGTCTGAATCCCTCTGTGCCTGTGATGGCCTTGACAATTGTGGTGGGCTGTGAGGGCCCTCACCATTATGTCCCTGCTGCAGCTGTTTCCACAGGATCATATTGTGTAGCATGGCACATACTATGAAGATGTGGGCACACGTACCTGGAGAGTACTGCAAGGCTCCACCAGATATGTCCAAGCAATGGAACTGTGATTTCAGCATCCCAAACACACGCTATATGATGATTCTGGTTTGTGCATGTGCCTCATTATGGCGTTCTTGCATGGGTGTGTGTGCATTTCTGATGTGAGTCATCATCCACGGCTCCAGTGCATAGCCAGCATCCCCCACAAGGTGGCCATATGAGATGTCTCCCCTGACAAATATCTGATACAGCTGTGAGGCATGCCAGAAGTGGGAGTCATGGTAGCTTCCAGGGCTGCCAGCACACACATCCGTGATAATGCCTTGGGCATTGCACACAACCTGGCAGTTGATGGAGTGGTATCCCTTGCAGTTTATGTAGTGCCTACCATGGTCTCCGGGTGGTGACTTGATATGTATGTGCGTGCAGTCTATTGCACCCAGTACCTCCGGGTAGTGTGCCACATGGTGGAAGAGACGCATATTGCTGGCCAACTCTTCCTGAGTTCGGGGGAAGTATATATGCTCACTGGCATGTGGTAACATGGCATCCAGGAACTGGTGGAGTACCCTGGATGCTGATGCCTGTGAGATCCCCATAATATCTCCAGTTGGCCTTTGAAAGGTACCTGTGGCTATTATTCTCAGTCTTACACATACGTTTGTGTCCACTGGGATGGGTTCCCCTCTGTTGTTTCTGGCTCTCAGGCGTGGCCAGCACAGCTCAACTATTTGCTGTATAATGTCCACCCTGTAATGCTCTACTATCTCCAGATCATGTAGCCCCTGGTAGGTTACCCTTGGTCTGAACACTCTTCTCCTCCGCCGGGGCCCGAGGTGGTTGTCAGCATCATCCTCCACAACACCTTCAGTCTCCAACACATGCTGATGAATCACAGCTATGGCAGCTCACTACATGTACATTGTAAAAGTTCCCCTTCTGTTTACACCGATGGTGCAGTGCTTGGGAATACACAAGTGTGTGTGAGGTGCCTTCACAATTTATACTATTGTGCTTTGAACACTGATGATGTCATAGGGTGTGTATGTACATTAAGAGCTGCAGGGTATCTTGTGTTTTACCATGGATACTGCTATTGTGCTGCCTTTGGTGTTACATTACATTTAGCTGCCATGGATTACCTCTTTCCCTTGCCTCCACTTTTCTTAATGATTCCCCTCCCATTGTCTGGCATGCATCCAGCAGCTTGCTTTCTTATTTTGTACTTTCCCGAACCAGGATTGTCTTGCGAAATGTGTTCTATTGCCAATCTACTGCAGGTTTGCTTTGCTTGGCAGTTACAGTTCTCTTTTCTTAGCAATCCGACACCTCCCCTATCCTGTTCCGCAGGTTGCTGCTAGCAGCCTTGTTAGCTGGTGTCAATTGCCCACTGTGAGTTAATAGGTGTTAATTGCTCGGTTGAACTCCAATTACCCTACTGTAGCATTTCCTTATTGTCTTCCCCTAAACTTCCTTTTTGGGCTGTGGTGCGTGGCGCGTAAGTCCGCTTACCGGGATTCAGGCACATTTTCATCCACGTACACATGCGCTTTTGGGCACCTTGTGTGCTCTTAGCTGAGCAAAGCTATATCTACATCCACGCCCCTGTCCTGCGGCTTTGCTTAGCAACAGGCAGCCCGGATTTGCATTGCTCCAATGTGCTTACAGCTGCAGTGGCACACCCCACTGCTGATGTCATGTATTCCTACAGACCACTCCTCGGTGTTGTAGTGCTGCGCCGTATTGTACATCCTTAGGCCGGCGGGACGTTTGCGATTCACTATTACTTGCCTCATTTGTATGGCATTGACTATTAATTCATAGTTACCACATCAAACACTGTCACAGGCCCTTAGCAACCCTTACAGCTTGGTTGTAATGTAGCATGCATACCATTGACTATTATGGTGAAATCATGATTTGTGTTACATTGCTATTTTATGACATTTGTATATATTTTCCTTGTGTTCCCATTTCTGCACACATGCCCTATGGTTGTCCTTTGCGTTACTGTGGCCATGACATTAAATGTTATTTTGTATGTGTTGTGCATCTTTTCTTATGCCATTAGCTGTATAGTTAGCGATTGGCATATGTTAACTTTGTTATACATGAGTCTGGTCCGCTTCCGTGGCTACGACATTCTGTTTGTCAACATGTAAACCATTTTTTTTGGTTTACATTTCTATAGGCTTATGCTACGCCTACGCCACTTCATGAATTGCTGTGTACCTTCATTTGCATGCTGCAGTACGGCGCATGGGGTGATTTGCATACCTACGCCGGAGCTGCGCAGATCTGGCGCACGCCGGTAGTGAACATGAAATTGGATCGTACCTGAATCGCTCGGTGGCCATATTTGGCATTATACCACCTACGCCACGCCTGCGCCTGGCGCAAGCTTCATGAATCCCGGGGACTGTGGCCAACTATGATTCTTTGACATTACTGTTTTTGGTATTTAGTTGTTTTGGAAATCAGAAATTTCAATTTTTATGTGTCAAAGTTAACGTTGTCGATTAATTCAATGTTCTATGTCATAATATAGACCCGGGACAGCAGGCCCCTCAAAACACCCCTATCAATCCGCCTGTGTGACATCTAACCAACAGTTTGGCTATAGTCAGTGGCAACAGTCACTGAAGCCACAGTAACCACACTTCCCTGATCAATGTCCTCGCCCTCCAGCTGCCCAATAGCTATGACCTCAGTGGACTTGGTAAGCATAGGCATACTGGCTGAGTCTGGTTATAATGAGGGGGATAACTGGATGTCATTCTCTATGTCAGAATCAGCCTCTGCAGCCCTGGCTATGCCTCACTTTGGCTGCCATCATCATCAGAGTCTGATAAGACACTGACATTAGGTGACATAGGGGACACAGAACCACTTCTTTATTCTTATTTGATAAAAGGAAGGAAGACAGGAATACATTAACACCTGCACTACTATGCTGCAATATATGTTAATCAATTTATACTGCTGTTACTATTACAGTCATTCGTACCTCTCAACCTCTTAGAGCAAAGAATGTGGACAAAGCTATGAATAATGGGTGGAGAAAGGCTCAAGAATGGGTATCATTGTGACATATTGCCCTTACAAATCTAAAAAGGTGATAGAATGACAGGTAATGTTTCACCATGACATTTCTGAAGGCTATGCAGTCTGAATGTGTGATCGCTGTCATTATTTTATGTCTCAAATCATTAATGACTTGTCAATAGTTTGAAAGTCAATCACTTTGATTTTAAATACAGGCCAGAGGTATGAGTTAAACATCTGAACATTCAGCAAATATCTGTACAGTTTACAAGTATGCAGACAGTACAGCAATCCATAAGCAGGCCTGAGATGACACTTTAGATGATATGTTGGAATATATTTATAGTCATATACAGACATAAATGTATTCTGCTTACCAGCTGCAAGAGCCCTATATCTGTGAATTCCTGACAGTCCTAAAAAAAAGTAAAGGGAGAGGTAATGGCAACAGCACCACATTTAACAGTATTAACAGGGCGTAATACTTTTAATAATCTATATCTACAGTAACTGCAATGTTAACAAGAATGTGGCTGACAACATCTAAATGAGCTTAAAACTGCAGCTATCTTAAATACCCCCACCGAAAAAAAAAAAACAAACTGACACACATATAAACTATATATACTATTACAGAATGAATTCAATAGTATTCTACTGATGATCTAACAAAGCATACCTGGAAGCTCCTCCTGAGATGCAGGAGTGGCACCCACATCCAGAATGTATTCGCTAATGGATTGCTGGGAGCTGTCCTGTGCAGCGTGAGGGTGTTCTGCTGCAGACCCACACCAGTGAATTAACAATCATGTGCCACTTCAGCTGCACACCTCCTTGCAGCATGAATCATGTCCATGGCTCAGTGTCGTACCTGCTTGTAGCTCTGATTCTGTCACCCAATTGCATTAAGGTTTCATACCAATTCGTCCTACAGGACTGCACATTCTGACATATTGGCCCACCCTCTGAACATTAAGACTGCATGATGTTGGCATAATGCTTCAGTTATGAGGCCATTCTCTGCCACAGAAAATGGAGTAGTCAAAAACAAGGAGCCAGCACAGAGTGGTATGTTGAAAACAAATTTAATAGGGAACAGACTGGTTTTGACAAAATTTACATAGCCTTCTTCAGTGTTACAAAACTTCCACAGATAGCCATATTATAAACTGAATAGTAAATTGTCAAGAAAAACTGACTAGTTGGTCAGAATTGCATATTAAGCCCCAGGGGGAATAACCCACCCAGTTTAATTATCCATTTAATATACTGTGCAAATCAACCATATTCCCTTTGTTACCAATAATCATATCAATAACAATAAATCTAAAGTTAGCTGTTGGGTGGTTGAAAACATGATTGTACAAGGCACTATTCACCTTTATATTTTTAATATCACTCACATGTTCACCAATACGAAATTTAGCTGGTCTCGAAGTTTGTCCCACATAAATCGCAGAACACGAGCAGGTAGCTACATGAGGCAATTGCTGCATTGCCCCAAGATGCCCAGATTCATCAGGTAGATGAGAAAACACTGGGAGCTGACCCTTAGACATGCCTGGATAGGTGCTTATTTATTAAGTACTAAAAACTATTTTCCTCTAGACAAGTGAGGAAAGTTGAGTGCAGTGTAGTAATTTGTAGCTTATTTAGTGCTTACAATGAGTTCTGAACAACTGCTGAGCTCAAAGAAACATATTTGAGTGCTGAAACTAGAAAACTGGCTAGTTCTAATAAACAAAATTAAGCTAGAAGGCTTCCCTCCAACACAGAAAGGCTTGGGGGCTCACTAGCTTACAAACAGTCCTGGATACAACAAATCTGTATCTGGACTAGACGACTTACAGGAAAGGCAGGAAACAAGCTTAGATATATATATATATATATATATATATATATATATATTTTTTTTTTTGTAAAGTAGAAAGTGGAAAAGAGAAGCAGAAACTAAGTGGGTTAACCTTCTCAAATGTTTTCCCTGGATTAGGTAGAATGAGATAATGACACTAGACTGGGAGAAGTGTCCCAGATCATATTTACAGTAGGGGCGGGCAACTGCAAAGCCAGCAAGTATAAAAACAGGATACCAAGAGGCAAGGTGGGAAACAAAAAACAAACCCAACCAGATGCTTAACAATTGTAGAAAATTTCTAGTTAATACCTCACATACAGTGAAACTAGCTAGAAAGGTAGATGCAAACAATAAAAGTGCTATAAATAACTCCTAAAAATAAGCAAGAAAACAGGCTACTTACTGTTATATATCACAGATCAGCTTCCTTCCTCCGAGTAGCTCAATGTGAAATGGGAAAAACACTCACAAGTTAACCTCTTAAGTAACAAAGTTGAAACCTGAAACAACATAAAAAAAAAGCTTGAAAGAACCAATGAGGTGCTTACTCCAAGCCGTAGTCCAGGCAAACCCAATCAGCCAATGACCATAAACAATTCACTATCACTGAAATGCTATACTGGCTTTGTCTAAACTACGATGGCCTGCAACATGTGCTCAGACATAAAGCCTCTACTAACAAATAACTAGGCCCAAAACACAAGCCAAAATATGGACAATGCTACACTACTCACACTACTTAGGTAAAAAAAAACTGCAGAAATGAGAATGCTTTTAACTGCAAACAAGTTATATGATACACTCCTTATCAGGAAATCAGAACAAACAAACCAAACCAGATACTTAACAATTGTAGAAAATTTCTAGTTAATAGATCACACACAGTGAAACTAGCAAGAAATGTAAATATAGACAAAAAAGTGCTATAAATAACTCGATAAAAAAAGCAGGAAAAAAGAATACTTAATGTTATATATCACAGATCAGCTTCCAACCTCCGAGTAGCTCAGTGTGAAATGGCAGAAACACTAACAAGTTAACTTCTTAAGGAACAAAGTTGATATCTGAAACAACTTTAAAAAAAAGCTTGAAAGAACCAATGAAGTGCTAAGTCCAAGCCATAGTCCAGGCAACCCCAATCCGCCAATGACCATAAACAATTCACTCTCACTGAAATGCTATACTGGCTTTGGCTAAACTATGATGGCCTGTAACATGCACTCAGACACACAGCGTCTATGTACAAACAACTAGGCCTAAAACACAGGCCTGAATATGGACAATGCTACACTACCCACACTACTTAGGTAGAAACAAAATGCATTAATGAGAATGCTTTTAACTGCAAACAAGTTATATGATACACTCCTTAGCAGGAAATCAGAACAAACAAACCAAATAAAAATCAGAACAAACACACTAAATAAATGAGAATGCTTTTAACTGCAAACAAGTTATTTAATACACTCCTTAGCAGGAAATCAGAACAAACCCAAACAGATGCTTAACAATTGTAAAAACTTTCTAGTTAATAACTCACACAGAGTGAAACTAGCTAGAAATGTATATGCAGACAATAAAAGTGCTATAAATAACTCGTAAAAATAAGCAAGAAAATAGAATACTTAATGTTATGTATCACAGATCAGCTTCCTTCCTCCGAGTAGCTCAGTTTGAAATGGTAGAAAAACTCACAAGTTAACTTCTTAAGTAACAAAGTAGAAACCTGAAACAACTTTAAAAAAAGCTTGAAAGAATCAATGAGGTGCTTACTCCATGACGTAGTTCTGGCAATCCCAATCAGCCAACGACCATAAAAAATTCACTATCACTGAAGTGCTATACTGGCTTTGGCTAAACTACAATGGCCTGCAACATGTGCTCAGACACAAAGCCTCTACTAACAAATAACTAGGCCCAAAACACAAGCCTGAATATGGGCAATGCTACACTACCCACACTACTTAAGTAGAAAAAACTGCAGAAATGAGAATGCTTTTAACTGCAAACAAGTTATATGCTATACTCCTTAGAAGGAAATCAGAACAAACCCAACCAGATGCTTAACAATTGTAGAAAAGTTCTAGTTAATACCTCACACACTGTGAAACTAGCTAGAAATGTATATGCAGGCAACAAAAGTGCTATAAATAACTCGTAAAAATAAGCAAGAAAACAGGATACTTACTGTTATATATCACAGATCAGCTTCCTTCCTCCATGTAGCTCAGTGTAAAATGGCAGAAACACTCACAAGTTAACTTCTTAAGTAACAAAGTTGAAACCTGAAACAACTTTAAAAAAAAGCATCAGAGAATCAGTGATGTGCTTCTTCCAAGCCGTAGTCCACGCAAGCTTCAAAGAATCAATGATGTGCTTCTTCCAAGCCGTAGTCCATGCAACCCCAATCAGCCAATGACCACAAATGATTCACTCTAACTGAAATGTTATACTGGCTTTGGCTAAACTGCGATGGCCTGCAGTATGTGCTTACACACAAAGCCTCTACTAACAAATAAGGCCAAAAAACACAAGCCTGAATATGAACAATTCTAAACTACCCACACTACTTAGGTAGAAAAAAACTGCTGAAATGAGAATGCTTTTAACTGCAAACAAGTTATATGATACACTCCTTAGCAGGAAATCAGAACAAACAAACCCAATCAGATGCTTAACAATTGTGGAAAATTCTAGTTAATACCTCACATACAGTGAAACTAGCTAGAAATGTATATGCAGACAATAAAAGTGCTATAAATAACTCGTAAAATTAAGCAAGAAAACAGGATACTTAAGGTTATATATCACAAATCAGCTTCCCTCCCCTGAGTAGTTCAGTGTGAAATCATAGAAACACTCACAAGTTAACTTCTTAAGTAAAAAAGTAAGAATCTGAAACAACTTTAAAAAAAAGCTTGGAAGAACCAAGGAGGTGCTTACTCCAAGCCGTAGTCCAGGTAACCCCAGTCAGCCAATCACCATAAACAATTCACTCTCACTGAAATGCTATACTGACTTTGGCTAAACTATGATGGTCTGCAACATGTGCTCAGATACACAGCCTCTACTAACAAACAACTAGGCCCAACACACAAGCCTGAATATGGACAATGCTACACTACCCACACTACCCACACTACTTAAGTAGAAAAAACTGCAGATGTGAGAATGCTTTTAACTGCAAACACGTTATATGATACACTCCTTAACAGGAAATCAGAACAAATAAATCAAACCAGACGCTTAACAATTGTAGAAAATTTCTAGTTAATACCTCACACACAGTGAAACTAGCAAGAAATGTATATGCAGACAATACAAGTGCTATAAATAACTTCTAAATATAACCAGGAAAACAGGATACTTAATGTTATATATCATAGATCAACTACCATTCTCCGAGTAGCTCATTCTGAAATGGCAGAAACACTCACAAGTTAACTTCTTAAGTAAAGTTGAAAACTGAAACAACTTTCAAAAAAAGCTTGAAATAACCAATGAGGAGAAAGTCCAAACTGAAGTCCAGGAAACCCAAGTCAGCCAATGACCATAAACAAATCACTCTCACTGAAATGCTATACTGGCTTTGGCAAAACTTTGATGGCCTGCAACATGTGCTGAAACACACAGCCTCTACAAACAAACAACTAGGCCCAAAACACAAGCCTGAATATGGACAATGCTACACTACCCAAACTACATGGGTAGAAAAAACTGTAGAAATGAGAATGCTTTTAACCGCAAACAAGTTATATGACAAACTCCTTAGCAGGAAATCAGAGCAAACAAACCCAAGAAATGAGAATGCTTTAAACTGCAAACAAGTTATATGCTACACTCCTTAGCAGGACATCAGAACAAGCAAACCCAACCAGATGCTTAACAATTGTAGAAAATTTCTAGTTAATACCTCACACACTGTGAAACTAGCTAGAAATGTATATGCAGGCAACAAAATGCCTATAAAAAACTAATAAAAATAAGAAAGAAAACAGTTTACTTGCTATTATATATCACAGATCAGCTTCCTTCCTCCATGTAGCTCAGTGTAAAATGGCAGAAACACTCACAAGTAAACTTCTTAAGTAACAAAGTTGAAACCTGAAACAACTTTAAAAAAAATCTTGAAAGAACCAATGAGGTGCTTAGTCCAAGCCATAGTTCAGGCAACCCCAATCAGCCAATGACCATAAACAATTAACTCTCACTGAAATACTATACTGGCTTTGGCTAAACTACGATGGCCTGCAACATGTGGTCATACACACAGCCTCTACTGAAAAACAACTAAGCCCAAAACACAAGCCTGAATATGCACAATGCTATACTACCCACACTACTTAGCTAGAAATAAACTGCAGAAATGAGAATGCTTTTAACTGCAAACAAGTTATATAATACACTCCTTAGCAGGAAATCAGAACAAACAAACCCAAGAAATGAGAATGCTTTTAACTGCAAACAAGTTATATGATGCACTCCTTAGCAATAAATCAGTACAAACCCAACCAGATGCATAACAATTGTAGAAAATTTGTAGTTAATACCTCACACATAGTGAAACTAGCTAGAAATGTATATGCAGGCAACAAAAGTGCTATAAATAACTCGTAAAAATAAGTAAGAAATCAGGATACTTACTGTTATATATCACAGATCAGCTTCCTTCCTCCGAGTAGCTCAGTGTGAAATGGCAGAAACACTCACAAGTTAACTTCTTAAGTAACAAAGTTGAAACCTGAAACAACTTTAAAAAAAAGCTAAGAACCAGTGAGGTGCTTACTCCAAGCCGTAGTCCAGGGAATCCCAATCAGACAATGACCATAAACAATTCTCTCACTGAAATGCTATACTGGCTTTGGCTAAACTACGATGGCTTGCAACATGTGCTCAAACACACAGCCTCTACTAACAAACAACTTTGCCCAAAACACAAGCTTAAATATGGACAATGCTACACTACCCTCACTACGTAGGTAGTAAAAACTGCCGAAATGAGAATGCTTTTAACTGCAAACAAGTTATATGATAAAGTCCTTAGTAGGAAATCAGAACAAACAAAACCAAGAAATGAGAATGCTTTAAATTGCAAACAAGTTATATGCTACACTCCTTAGCAGGAAATCAGAGAAAACAAACCCAACCAGATGCTTAACAATTGTAGAAAGGTTCTAGTTAATACCTCCAAACACTGTGAAACTAGCTAGAAATGTATATGCAGGCAACAAAAGTGCTATAAATAACTTGTAAAAATAAGCAAGAAAACAGGATACTTACTGTTATATATCACAGATCAGCTTCCTTCCTCCGAGTAGCTCAGAGTGAAATGGCAGAAACACTCACAAGTCATTTTCTTAAGTAACAAAGTTGAAACATGAAACAACTTAAAAAAAAGCTTGAAAGAACCAGTGAGGTGCTTACTCCAAGCCGTAGTCCAGACAACCCCAATCAGACAATGACCATAAAAAATTCACTATCACTGAAGTGCTATACTGGCTTTGGCTAAACTACAATGGCCTGCAACATGTGCTCAGACACAAAGCCTCTACTAACAAATAACTAGGCCCAAAACACAAGCCTGAATATGGGCAATGCTACACTACCCACACTACTTAAGTAGAAAAAACTGCAGAAATGAGAATGCTTTTAACTGCAAACAAGTTATATGCTACACTCCTTAGAAGGAAATCAGAACAAACCCAACCAGATGCTTAACAATTGTAGAAAAGTTCTAGTTAATACCTCACACACTGTGAAACTAGCTAGAAATGTATATGCAGGCAACAAAAGTGCTATAAATAACTCGTAAAAATAAGCAAGAAAACAGGATACTTACTGTTATATATCACAGATCAGCTTCCTTCCTCCATGTAGCTCAGTGTAAAATGGCAGAAACACTCACCAGTTAACTTCTTAAGTAACAAAGTTGAAACCTGAAACAACTTTAAAAAAAAGCATCAGAGAATCAGTGATGTGCTTCTTCCAAGCCGTAGTCCATGCAAGCTTCAAAGAATCAATGATGTGCTTCTTCCAAGCCGTAGTCCATGCAACCCCAATCAGCCAATGACCACAAATGATTCACTCTAACTGAAATGTTATACTGGCTTTGGCTAAACTGCGATGGCCTGCAGTATGTGCTTACACACAAAGCCTCTACTAACAAATAAGGCCAAAAAACACAAGCCTGAATATGAACAATTCTAAACTACCCACACTACTTAGGTAGAAAAAAACTGCTGAAATGAGAATGCTTTTAACTGTAAACAAGTTATATGATACACTCCTTAGCAGGAAATCAGAACAAACAAACCCAATCAGATGCTTAACAATTGTGGAAAAATTCTAGTTAATACCTCACATACAGTGAAACTAGCTAGAAATGTATATGCAGACAATAAAAGTGCTATAAATAACTCGTAAAATTAAGCAAGAAAACAGGATACTTAAGGTTATATATCACAAATCAGCTTCCCTCCCCTGAGTAGTTCAGTGTGAAATCATAGAAACACTCACAAGTTAACTTCTTAAGTAAAAAAGTAAGAATCTGAAACAACTTTAAAAAAAAGCTTGGAAGAACCAAGGAGGTGCTTACTCCAAGCCGTAGTCCAGGTAACCCCAGTCAGCCAATCACCATAAACAATTCACTCTCACTGAAATGCTATACTGACTTTGGCTAAACTATGATGGCCTGCAACATGTGCTCAGATACACAGCCTCTACTAACAAACAACTAGGCCCAACACACAAGCCTGAATATGGACAATGCTACACTACCCACACTACCCACACTACTTAAGTAGAAAAAACTGCAGATATGAGAATGCTTTTAACTGCAAACACGTTATATGATACACTCCTTAACAGGAAATCAGAACAAATAAATCAAACCAGACGCTTAACAATTGTAGAAAATTTCTAGTTAATACCTCACACACAGTGAAACTAGCAAGAAATGTATATGCAGACAATACAAGTGCTATAAATAACTTCTAAATATAACCAGGAAAACAGGATACTTAATGTTATATATCATAGATCAACTACCATTCTCCGAGTAGCTCATTCTGAAATGGCAGAAACACTCACAAGTTAACTTCTTAAGTAACAAAGTTGAAACCTGAAACAACTTTCAAAAAAAGCTTGAAATAACCAATGAGGAGAAAGTCCAAACTGAAGTCCAGGAAACCCAAGTCAGCCAATGACGATAAACAAATCACTCTCACTGAAATGCTATACTGGCTTTGGCAAAACTTTGATGGCCTGCAACATGTGCTGAAACACACAGCCTCTACAAACAAACAACTAGGCCCAAAACACAAGCCTGAATATGGACAATGCTACACTACCCAAACTACATGGGTAGAAAAAACTGTAGAAATGAGAATGCTTTTAACCGCAAACAAGTTATATGACAAACTCCTTAGCAGGAAATCAGAGCAAACAAACCCAAGAAATGAGAATGCTTTAAACTGCAAACAAGTTATATGCTACACTCCTTAGCAGGACATCAGAACAAGCAAACCCAACCAGATGCTTAACAATTGTAGAAAATTTCTAGTTAATACCTCACACACTGTGAAACTAGCTAGAAATGTATATGCAGGCAACAAAATGCCTATAAAAAACTAATAAAAATAAGAAAGAAAACAGTTTACTTGCTATTATATATCACAGATCAGCTTCCTTCCTCCATGTAGCTCAGTGTAAAATGGCAGAAACACTCACAAGTAAACTTCTTAAGTAACAAAGTTGAAACCTGAAACAACTTTAAAAAATCTTGAAAGAACCAATGAGGTGCTTAGTCCAAGCCATAGTTCAGGCAACCCCAATCAGCCAATGACCATAAACAATTAACTCTCACTGAAATACTATACTGGCTTTGGCTAAACTACGATGGCCTGCAACATGTGGTCATACACACAGCCTCTACTGAAAAACAACTAAGCCCAAAACACAAGCCTGAATATGCACAATGCTATACTACCCACACTACTTAGCTAGAAATAAACTGCAGAAATGAGAATGCTTTTAACTGCAAACAAGTTATATAATACACTCCTTAGCAGGAAATCAGAACAAACAAACCCAAGAAATGAGAATGCTTTTAACTGCAAACAAGTTATATGATGCACTCCTTAGCAATAAATCAGTACAAACCCAACCAGATGCTTAACAATTGTAGAAAATTTGTAGTTAATACCTCACACATAGTGAAACTAGCTAGAAATGTATATGCAGGCAACAAAAGTGCTATAAATAACTTGTAAAAATAAGCAAGAAAACAGGATACTTACTGTTATATATCACAGATCAGCTTCCTCCCTCCGAGTAGCTCAGAGTGAAATGGCAGAAACACTCACAAGTCATTTTCTTAAGTAACAAAGTTGAAACATGAAACAACTTAAAAAAAAAAAGCTTGAAAGAACCAGTGAGGTGCTTACTCCAAGCCGTAGTCCAGACAACCCCAATCAGACAATGACCATCAAAAATTCACTATCACTGAAATGCTATACTGGCTTTGGCTAAACTACGATGGCCTGCAACATGTGCTCAGACACACAGCCTCTACTAACAAACAACTAGGCCCAAAACACAAGCCTGAATATGGACAATGCTACACTATTCACATTACTTAGGTAGAAAAAAACCTGCAGAAATGAGAATGCTTTTAACTACAAACAAGTTATACAATGCACTCCTTAGCAGGAATTCAGAAAAAAACAAACACATCTAGATGCTTAAGAATTGTAGAAAATTTCTAGTTAATACCTCACACACAGTGAAATTAGATAGAAATTTATATGCAGACAATAAAACTGCTATAAATAACTTGTAAAAATAGGCAAGAAACCAATACACTTAATGTTATATATCACAGATCAACTTCCTTCATCCAAGTAGCTCAGTGTGAAATGGCAAAAACACTCACAATTAACTTCTTAAGTAACAATGTTGAAACCTGAAACAACTTTAAAAAAAGTTGAAAGAACCAATGAGGTGCTTACTCGAAGCCGAAGTCCAGGTAACCCCAATCAGCCAATGACCATAAACAATTCACTCTTACTGAAATGCTATACTGGCTTTCGTTAAAATACGATGGATGCAACATGTGCTCAGACACACAGCCTCTACTAACAAATAACTAGGCCCAAAACACAAGCCGAAATATGGACAACTCTACACTACCCACACTACTTAGGTAAAAAAAACCTGCAGAAACGAGAATGCTTTTAACTGCAAAGCAGTTATATGATACACTCCTTAGCAGGAAATCAGAACAACCAATCCAAAGAAATGAGAATGCTTTTAACTGCAAAACAAGTTATATGATACACTCCTTAGCAGGAACAAACAAGCCCAAGAAATGAGAATGCTTTTAACTGCAAACTAGTTATATGATACACTCCTTAGCAAGAAATCAGAACAAACAAACAACCAGATACTTAACTGTAAAAAAATTCTAGTTAATACCTCAAACATAGTGAAACTAGCTAGAAATGTATATGCAGACAAAAAAGTGATATAAATAACTTGTACAAAATAAGCAAGAATACAGGATACTTAATGTTATATATCACAGATCAGTTTCCTTCCTCAGAGTAGCTCAGTGTGAAAGGGCAGAAACACTCAGAAGTTAACTTCTTAATTAACAAAGTTGAAACCTGAAACAACTTTAAAAAAAGCTTGAAAGAACCAATGAGGTGCTTAGTCCAAGCCGTCGTCCAGGCAACCGCAATCAGCCAATGACCATAAACAATTCACTCTCACTGAAATGCCATACTGGCTTTGGCTAAACTATGATGGTCTGCCGCATGTGCTCAGAAACACAGCCTCTACTAACCACTAGGCCCTAAACACAAGCCTGAATGTAGACAATGCTGCACTACCTACACTACTGAGGTAGAAAAAACTGCAGAAATGAGAATGTTTTATCTGCAAACAAGTTATATGATACACTCCTTAGCAGGAAATCAAAACAATCAAACCCAGGAAATTAGAATGCTTTTAACTGCAAAAAGGTATATGATAGTCTCTTTAGCAGGAAATCAGAACAAACAAACCCATCCAGATGCTTAATTGTAGAACATTTCTAGTTAACACCTCACACATAGTTAAACTAGCTAGAAATGTATATGCAGACAATAAACGTGCTACAAATAACTTGTAAAAATAAGCAAGAAAATAAGATACTTAATGTTATATATCATAGATCAGCTTCCTTCCTCCGTGTAGCTCAGTGTGCAATGGCAGAGACACTCACAAGTTAACTTTTTAAGTAATAAAGTTGAAACCTGAATAAACTTTAAAAAAAAAGCTTGAAAGAACCAATGAGGTGCTTAGTCCAAGCCGTAGTTCAGGCAACCCCAATCAGCCAAAGACCATAAACAATTCACTCCCAATAAAATGCTATACTGGCTTTGGCTAAATTACGATGGCCTGCAACATGTGCTCAGACACACAGCCTTTACTAACAAACAACTATGCCCAAAACACAAGCCTGACTATGGACAATGCTGCACTGCCCACTCTACTTTGATAGAAAAAAATGTAGAAATGAGAATGCTTTTAACTGCAAACAAGTTATATGATACACTCCTTAGCAGGAAATCAGAACAAACAAACCCAACCACATGCTTAACAATTCTAGAAAATTTCTAGTTAATACCTCACACACAGTGAAATTAGATAGAAATGTATATGCAGACAATAAAAGCGTTATACATAACTCGTAAAAAAAGGCCAGAAAACAAGATACTTAATGTTATATGTCACAGATCAGCTTCCTTCCTCCAAGTAGCTCAGTGTGAAGTAGCAGAAACACTCACAAGTTAACTTCTTAAGTAACAAAGTTGAAACCTGAAACAACTTTAAAAAAAAGCTTGAAAGAACCAATGAGGTGCTTACTCCAAGACGTAGTTCAGGCAACCCCAATCAGCCAATGACCATAAGCAATTCACTCTCAAAGAAATTCTATACTGGCTTTGGCTAAACTATGATGGCCTGCAATGTCTGCTCAGACACACAGCCTCTACTAACAAACAACTAGGCCTAAAACACAAACCGGAAAATGGACAATGCTGCACTACTTAGGTAAAAAGAAAGTGCAGAAATGAGAATGCTTTTAACTGCAAACCAGTCATATGATACACTCCTTAGTAGGAAATCATAACAAACAAACCCAACTAGATGCTTAACCATTGTAGAAAATTTCTAGATAATGCCTCACACACATTTAAACTAGCTAAAAATGTATATGCAGACAATAAACGTGCTATAAATAACTCGTAACTATAAGCAAGAAAACAGAATAATTAATGTTACATATCACAAATCAGCTTCCTTCCTCCAAGTAGCTCATTGTGAAATGGCAGAAACACTCACAACTTAACTTCTTTAGTAAAGTTGAAACCTAAAACTGCTTTAAAAAAGCTTGAAAGAACCAATTAGGTGCTTAGTCCAAGCCATAGTCCAGGCAACCCCAATCAGCCAATGACCAAAAACAATTCAAGCTCACTGAAATGCTATACTGGCTTTGGCTAAACTACGATGGCCTGCAACATGTGCTCAAACACACAGCCTTTACTAACAAACAACTAGGCCCAAAACACAAGCCTGAATGTGGACAGTGTTACAGTACCCACACTACTTAGGTAGAAAAAACTGCAGAAATGAGAATGTTTTTAACTGCAAACATGTTATATGATACACTCCTTAACAGGAAATCAGAACAAACAAACCCAACAAGATGCTTAACAATTGTAGAAAATTTCTAGTTAATACCTCACACACTGAAACTAGCTAGAAATGTATATACAGGCAACAAAAGTGCTATAAATAACTCGTACAAAATGAGCAAGAAAACAGGATACGTACTGTTATATATCACAGATCAACCTCCTTCCTCCGAGTAGCTCAGTGTGAAATGGCAGAAACACTCACAAATTAACTTCTTAAGTAACAAAGTTGAAACCTGAAACAACTTAGACAAAAAGCTTTTAAGAACTAATGAGCTGCTTACTCCAAACCATAGACTAGGCAACCCCAATCAGCCAATGAACATAAACAATTCACTCACTGAAATGCTATACTGGCTTTGGCTAAACTACAATGGCCTGCAAAATGTGTTCAGACACACAGTCTCTACTAACAAACAATTATGCCCTAAACACAAGCCTGAATATGGACAATGCTACACTAGCCACACTACTTAGGTAGAAAACAAATCCAGAAATGAGAATGCTTTTAAAAGCAAACAAGTTATATGATACACTCCTTAGCAGGAAGTCAGAACAAGCAAACCCAACCACGTGCTTAACAATTGAAGAACATATCTAGTTAATACCTCACACACAGTGAAATTAGATAGAAATTTATATGCAGACATAAAAACTACTATAAATAACTCATAAAAATAGGGATTAAAACAAGATACTTAATGTTATATAACACAGATCAGCTTCCTTCCTCAGAGTAGCTCAGTGTGAAGTGGCAGAAACACTCACAAGTTAACGTCTTAAGTAACAAAGTTGAAACCTAAAACAACTTTAAAAAAAAGCTTGAAAGAACCAAAGAGGTGTTTACTCGAAGCCGTAGTCCAGGTAACCCCAAACAGCCATTTACCATAAACAATTCACTCTCACTGAAATGCTATACTGGCTTTGGCTAAACTACGATGGCCTGAAACATGTGCACAGACACACAGCCTCTGCTAACATACAACTAGGCCCAAAACACAAGCCGGAATATGAACAATGCTAGACTACCCAAACTACTAAGGTAAAAAAAACTGCAGAAATGAGAATGCTTTTAATTGCAAACCAGTTATATGATACACTCCTTCGCAGGAAATCAGAACAAATAAACCCATCCAGATGCTTAACAATTGTAGAAAATTTCTAGTTAATACCTCACACACAGTTAAACTAACGAGAAATGTATATGCAGACAATAAATGTGCTAGAAATAACTCATAAAAATAAGCAAGAAAATAGGATACTTAATGCTATATATCACATATCAGCTTCCTTCCTCCGAGTAGCTCAGTGTGCAATGGCAGAAACACTCGCAAGTTAACTTCTTAAGTAATAAAATAGAAACCTGAATAAACTTTAAAAAAAAGCTTGAAAGAACAAATGAGGTGCTTACTCCAAGCCGTAGTTCAGGCAACCCTAATTAGCCAATGACCATAAGCAATTCACTCTCACAGAAATGCTATACTGGCTTTGGCTGAACTACGATTGCCTGCAATGTGTGCTCAGACACACAGCCTCTACTAACAAATAACTAGGCCTAAAACACAAACCGGAAAATGGACAATGCTGCACTACCCACACTTCTTAGGTAAAAAGAAAGTGCAGAAATGAGAATGCTTTTAACTGCAAACCAGTTATATGATACACTCCTTAGCAGTAAATCAGAACAAACAAACCCAACTAGATGCTTAACCATTGTAGAAAATTTCTAGTTAATGCCTCACACACATTTAAACTAGCTAGAAATGTATATGCAGACAATAAACGTGCTATAAATAACTCGTAACTATAAGCAAGAAAACAGAATACTTAATGTTATATATCACAAATCAGCTTCCTTCCTCCAAGTAGCTCATTGTAAAATGGCAGAAACACTCACAACTTACTTCTTTACTAACAAAGATGAAACCTAAAACTGCTTTAAAAAAAGCTTGAAAGAACCAATGAGGTGCTTAGTCCAAGCCGTAGTCCAGGCAACCCCAATCAGCCAATGACCATAAACAATTCACTCTCACTGAAATGCTATACTGGCTTTGGCTAAACTACGATGGCCTGCAACATGTGCTCAGACGCACAGCCTCTACTAACAAACAACTAGGCCTAAAACACAAACCGGAATATGGACAATGCTACACTACCCACACTACTTAGGTAAAAAAAGTGCAGAAATGAGAATGCTTTTAACTGCAAACCAGTTATATGATACAGTCCTTAGCAGGAAACCAGAACAATCAAATCCAAGAAATGAGAATGCTTTTAACTACAAACAAGTTATATGATAAACTCCTTAGCAGGAAATAAGAACAAACAAACCCAAGAAATGAGAATGATTTAAACTGCAAACAAGTTATATGCTACACTCCTTAGCAGGAAATCAGAACAAATAAACCCATCCAGATGCTTAACAATTGTAGAAAATTTCTAGTTAATACCTGACACACAGTTAAACTAACTAGAAATGTATATGCAGACAATAAACATGTTAGAAATAACTCGTAAAAATAAGCAAGAAAATAGGATACTTAATGTTATATATCACAGATCAGCTTCCTTCCTCCGAGTAGTTTAGTGTGCAATGGCAGAAACACTCACAAGTTAACTTCTTAAGTAATAAAGTTGAAACCTGAATAAACTTGAAAAAAAAGCTTGAAAGAACCAATGAAGTGCTTAGTACAAGCCGTAGTTCAGGCAACCCCAATCAGCCAATGACCATAAGCAATTCACTCTCACTGAAATGCTATACTGGCTTTGGCTAAACTACGATGGCCTGCAACATGTGCTCAAACACACAGCCTCTATTAACAAACAACTAGGCCCAAAACACAAGCCTGAATATCGACAATGCTACAATACCCACACTACTTAGGAAGAAAAAAACTGCAGAAATGAGAATGCTTTTAACTGCAAACATGTTATATGATAAACTTCTTAGCAGGAAATAAGAACAAACAAACCGAAGAAATGAGAATGCTTTAAACTGCAAACAAGTTATATCCTACACTCCTTAGCAGGAAATCAATACAAACAAACCCAACCAGATGCCTAACAATTGTAGAAAATTTCTAGTTAATACCTCACACAATGTGAAACTAGCTAGAAATGTATATACAGGCAACAAAAGTGCTATAAATAACTTGTAAAAATAAGCAACAAAACAGGATACTTACTGTTATATATCACAGATCAGCTTCCTTCTTCTGAGTAGCTCAGTGTGAAATGGCAGATACACTCACAAGTTAACTTCTTAAGTAACAAAGTTGAAACCTGAAACAACTTTAAAAAAATCTTGAAAGAACCAATGAGGTGCTTAGTCCTAGCCATAGTTCAGGCAACCCCAATCAGCCAATGACCATAAACAATTCACTCTCACTGAAATGCTATACTGGCTTTAGCTAAACTACAATGGCCTGCAACATGTGGTCAGACACAACAGCCTTTACTAACAAACAACTAGGGCCAAAACGCAAGCCTGAGTATGGACAGTGCTACACTACCCACACTACTTAGGTATAAAAAACTGCAGAAATGAGAATGCTTTTAACTGCAAACATGTTATATGATACACTCCTTAGCAGGACATCAGAACAAACAAACCCAAGAAATCAGAATGCTTTTAACTGTAAACATGTTATATGATACACTCAGCAGGAAATCAGAACAAACAAACCCAACCAGATTTTTAACAGTTGTGAAAATTTCTAGTTAATACCTCAAACACAGTGAAACTAGCTAGAAATGTATATGCAGACAATAAAAGTGCTATAAATAACTCGTAAAAATAAGCAAGAAAATAGGATACTTAATGTTATGTATCACAGATCAGTTTCCTTCCTCTGAGTAGCTCAGTGTGAAATGGCAGAAACACTCACAAGTTAACTTCTTAAGTAACAAAGTTGATACCTGAAACAACTTTAAAAAAAATATTGAAAGAACCAATGAGGTGCTTACTCCAAGCCATAGTCCAGGCAACCCCAATCTGCCAATGTCCATAAACAATTCACTCTCACTGAAATGCTATACTGGCTTTGGCTAAATTATGATGGGCTTCAACATATGCTTAGACACCCAGCCTCTACTATCAAAAACTTGACCCAAAACACAAGCCTGACTATGGACAATGCTACACTACCCAGACTACCTAGGTTGAAAAAAACTGCAGCAATGAGAATGCTTTTAACTGCAAACAAGTTATATAATATACTCCTTAGCAGGAAATCAGAACAAACAAACCCAACCAGATGCTTAACAATTGTAGAAAAAAATCTAGGTAATACCTCACACATACTGAAACTAGCTAGAAATGTATATGCAGACAATAAAAGTGCTATAAATAACTCGTAAAAATAAGCAAGAAAACAAGATACTTAATGTTACATATCACAGATCAGTTTCCTTCCTCCGAGTAGCTCAGTTTGAAATGGCAGAAACACTCACAAGTTAACTTCTTAATTAACAAAGTTGAAACCTGAAACAACTTTAAAAAAAAGCTTTTAAGAACCAATGAGGTGCTTATTCGATGTCATAGACCAGGCAACCTCAATCAGCCAATGACCATACACAATTCACTCTCACTGAAATGCTATACTGGCTTTGGCTAAACTACGATGGCCTGCAACATGTGCTCAGACACACAGCCTCTACTAACAAACAACTAGGCCTAAAACACAAACCGGAATATGGACAATGCTACACTACCCACACTACTTAGGTAAAAAAAAGTGCAGAAATGAGAATGCTTTTAACTGCAAACCAGTTATATGATACAGTCCTTAGCAGGAAACCAGAACAATCAAATCCAAGAAATGAGAATGCTTTTAACTACAAACAAGTTATATGATAAACTCCTTAGCAGGAAATAAGAACAAACAAACCCAAGAAATGAGAATGATTTAAACTGCAAACAAGTTATATGCTACACTCCTTAGCAGGAAATCAGAACAAATAAAACCATCCAGATGCTTAACAATTGTAGAAAATTTCTAGTTAATACCTCACAGACAGTTAAACTAACTAGAAATGTATATGCAAACAATAAACGTGTTAGAAATAACTCGTAAAAATAAGCAAGAAAATAGGATACTTAATGTTATATATCACAAATCAGCTTCCTTCCTCCGAGTAGTTCAGTGTGCAATGGCAGAAACACTCACAAGTTAACTTCTTAAGTAATAAAGTTGAAACCTGAATAAACTTGAAAAAAAAGCTTGAAAGAACCAATGAAGTAGTTAGTCCAAGCCGTAGTTCAGGCAACACCAATCAGCCAAAGACCATAAACAATTCACTCTCACTAAAATGCTATACTGGTTTTGGCTAAACTATGATGGCCTGCGACATGTGCTCAGACACACAGCCTCTACTAACAAACAACTATGCCCAAAACACAAGCCTGAATATGGACAATGCTACACTACCCACACTACCTAGGTAGAAAAAAACTGCAGAAATGAGAATGCTTTCAACTGCAAACAAGTTATATGATTCACTGTTTAGCAGTAAATTAGAACAAAGTTGAAACCTGAAAAAACTTGAAAAAAAAGCTTGAAAGAACCAATGAAGTGCTTAGTCCAAGCCGTAGTTCAGGCAACCCCAATCAGCCAATGACCATAAGCTATTCACTCTCACTGAAATGCCATACTGGCTTTGGCTAAACTACTATGGCCTGCAACATGTGCTCAAACACACTGCCTCTATTAACAAACAACTAGGCCCAAAACACAAACCTGAATATCGACAATGCTACAATACCCACACTACTTAGGAAGAAAAAACTGCAGAAATGAGAATGCATTTAACTGCAAACATGTTATATGATAAACATCTTAGCAGGAAATAAGAACAAACAAACCAAAGAAACGAGAATGCTTTAAACTGCAAACAAGTTATATGCTACACTCCTTAGCAGGAAATCAGAACAAACAAACCCAACCAGATGCTTAACAATTGTAGAAAATTTCTAGTTAATACCTCACACAATGTGAACCAACTAGAAATGTATATACAGGCAACAAAAGTGCTATAAATAACTTGTAAAAGTAAGCAACAAAACAGGATACTTACTGTTATATATCACAGATCAGCTTCCTTCTTCTGAGTAGCTCAGTGTGAAATGGCAGATACACTCACAAGTTAACTTCTTAAGTAACAAAGTTGAAACCTGAAACAACTTTAAAAAAAATATTGAAAGAACCAATGAGGTGCTTACTCCAAGCCGTAGTTCAGGCAGCCCTAATCAGCCAAAGACCATAAGCAATTCACTCTCACAGAAATGCTATACTGGCTTTGGCTGAACTACGATGGCCTGCAGTGTGTGCTCAGACACACAGCCTCTACTAACAAATAACTAGGCCTAAAACACAAACCGGACAATGGACAATGCTGCACTACCCACACTTCTTAGGTAAAAAGAAAGTGCAGAAATTAGAATGCTTTTAACTGCAAACCAGTTATATGATACACTCCTTAGCAGTAAATGAGAACAAACAAACCCAACTAGATGCTTAACCATTGTAGAAAATTTCTAGTTAATGCCTCACACACATTTAAACTAGCTAGAAATGTATATGCAGACAATAAACGTGCTATAAATAACTCGTAACTATAAGCAAGAAAACAGAATACTTAATGTTATATATCACAAATCAGCTTCCTTCCTCCAAGTAGCTCATTGTAAAATGGCAGAAACACTCACAACTTACTTCTTTACTAACAAAGTTGAAACCTAAAACTGCTTTAAAAAAAGCTTGAAAGAACCAATGAGATGCTTAGTCCAAGCCGTAGTCCAGGCAACCCCAATCAGCCAATGACCATAAACAATTCACTCTCATTGAAATGCTATACTGGCTTTGGCTAAACTATGATGGCCTGCAACATGTGCTCAGACGCACAGCCTCTACTAACAAACAACTAGGCCTAAAACACAAACCGAAATATGGACAATGCTACACTACCCACACTACTTAGGTAAAAAAAAGTGTAGAAATGAGAATGCTTTTAACTGCAAACCAGTTATATGATACAGTCCTTAGCAGGAAACCAGAACAATCAAATCCAAGAAATGAGAATGCTTTTAACTACAAACAAGTTATATGATAAACTCCTTAGCAGGAAATAAGAACAAACAAACCCAAGAAATTAGAATGATTTAAACTGCAAACAAGTTATATGCTACACTCCTTAGCAGGAAATCAGAACAAACAAAGCCAATCAGATGCTTAACAATTGTAGAAAAGTTCTAGTTAATACCTCACCCACTGTGAAACTAGCTAGAAATGTATATGCAGGCAACAAAAGTGCTATAAATAACTCGTAAAAATAAGCAAGAAAACAGGATACTTATTGTTATATATCACAGATCAGCTTCCTTCCTCCAAGTAGCTCAGTGTGAAATGGCAGAAACACTCACAAGTTAACTTCTTAAGTAACAAAGTTGAAACCTGAAACAACTTTGACAAAAAGCTTTAAAGAAACAATGAGCTGCTTACTCCAAACCATAGCCCAGGCAACACCAATCATCCACTGAACATAAACAATTCACTCACTGAAATGCTATACTGGCTTTGGCTAAACTATGATGGCCTGCAAAATGTGCTCAGACACACAGCCTCTACTAACAAACAATTAGGCCCAAAACACAAGCCTGAATATGGACAGTGCTACACGAGACACACTACTTAGGTAGAAAAAAAATGCAGAAATGAGAATGCTTTTAACAGCAAACAAGTTATATGATACACTCCTTAGCAGGAAAACAGAACAAACAAATCCAACCACATGCTTAACAATTCTAGAAAATTTCTAGTTAATACCTCACACACACTGAAATTAGATAGAAATGTATATGCAGACAATAAAAGTGCTATAAATAACTCGTAAAAAAACGCAAGAAAACAAGATACTTAATGTTATATGTCACAGATCAGCTTCCTTCCTCCAAGTAGCTCCGTGTGAAGTGGCAGAAACAATCACAAGTTAACTTCTTAAGTAACAAAGTTGAAACCTGAAACAACTTTAAAAAAAGCTTGAAAGAACAAATGAGGTGCTTACTCCAAGCCGTAGTTCAGGCAACCCTAATCAGCCAATGACCATAAGCAATTCACTCTCACAGAAATGCTATACTGGCTTTGGCTGAACTACGATGGCCTGCAATGTGTGTTCAGACACACAGCCTCTACTAACAAACAACTAGGCCTAAAACACAAACCGGAAAATGGACAATGCTGCACTACCCACACTTCTTAGGTAAAAAGAAAGTGCAGAAATGAGAATGCTTTTAACTGCAAACCAGTTATATGATACACTCTTTAGCAGTAAATCAGAACAAACAAACCCAACTAGATGCTTAACCATTGTAGAAAATTTCTAGTTAATGACTCACACACATTTAAACTAGCTAGAAATGTATATGCAGACAATAAACGTGCTATAAATAACTCGTAACTATAAGCAAGAAAACAGAATACTTAATGTTATATATCACAAATCAGCTTCCTTCCTCCAAGTAGCTCATTGTAAAATGGCAGAAACACTCACAACTTACTTCTTTACTAACAAAGTTGAAACCTAAAACTGCTTTAAAAAAAGCTTGAAAGAACCAATGAGGTGCTTAGTCCAAGCCGTAGTCCAGGCAACCCCAATCAGCCAATGACCATAAACAATTCACTCTCACTGAAATTCTCTACTGGCTTTGGCTAAACTAAGATGGCCTGCAACATGTGCTCAGACACACAGCCTCTGCTAACATACAACTAGGCCCAAAACACAAGCCGGAATATGAACAATGTTACACTACCCAAACTACTAAGGTAAAAAAAACTGCAGAAATCAGAATGCTTTTAATTGCAAACCAGTTATATGATACACTCCTTAGCAGGAAATCAGAACAAATAAACCCATCCAGATGCTTAACAATTGTAGAAAATTTCTAGTTAATACCTCACACAATGTGAAACTAGCTAGAAATGTATATACAGGCAACAAAAGTGCTATAAATAACTTGTAAAAATAAGCAACAAAACAGGATACTTACTGTTATATATCACAGATCAGCTTCCTTCTTCTGAGTAGATCAGTGTGAAATGGCAGATACACTCACAAGTTAACTTCTTAAGTAACAAAGTTGAAACCTGAAACAACTTTAAAAAAATCTTGAAAGAACCAATGAGGTGCTTAGTCCTAGCCGTAGTTCAGGCAACCCCAATCAGCCAATGACCATAAACAATTCACTCTCACTGAAATGCTATACTGGCTTTAGCTAAACTACAATGGCCTGCAACATGTGGTCAGACACAACAGCCTTTACTAACAAACAACTAGGCCCAAAACGCAAGCCTGGTATGGACAGTGCTACACTACCCACACTACTTAGGTATAAAAAACTGCAGAAATGAGAATGCTTTTAACTGCAAATGTTATATGATACACTCCTTAGCAGGACATCAGAACAAACAAACCCAAGAAATGAGAATGCTTTTAACTGTAAACAAGTTATATGATACACTTCTTAGCAGGAAATCAGAACAAACAAACCCAACCAGATGCTTAGTTAATACCTCACACACAGTGAAACTAGCTAGAAATGTATATGCAGACAATAAAAGTGCTATAAATAACTCGTAAAAAATAAGCAAGAAAATAGTATACTTAATATTATGTATCACAGATCAGCTTCCTTCCTCTGAGTAGCTCAGTGTGAAATGGCAGAAACACTCACAAGTTAACTTCCTTAAGTAACAAAGTTGATACCTGAAACAACTTTAAAAAAAATCTTGAAAGAACCAATGAGGTGCTTACTCCAAGCCATAGTCCAGGCAACCCCAATCTGACAATGGCCATAAACAATTCACTCTCACTGAAATGTTATACTGGCTTTGGCTAAATTATGATGGGCTGCAACATATGCTTAGACACCCAGCCTCTACTATCAAACAACTTGACCCAAAACACAAGCCTGACTATGGACAATGCTACACTACCCAGACTACTTAGGATGAAAAAAACTGCAGAAATGAGAATGCTTTTAACTGCAAACAAGTTATATGATACACTCCTTAGCAGGAAATCAGAACAGACAAACCCAGCCAGATGTTTAACAATTGTAGAACATTTCTAGTTAATACCTCACACACAGTGTAACTAGCTAGAAATGTATATGCAGACAATAAAAGTGCTATAAATAATGTGTAAAAGTAAGGAAGAAAACAGGATACCTTATGTTATATATCACAAATCAGCATCATTCCTCCGAGTAGCTCAGTGTAAAATGGATGAAATGGGATTCTGTATACTGTCTTAGGCTCTTGCCATACCTATAGTGCCTTTTTTAGGCAAAGTTCAAATGACAAATTCACCACCGTAACAGGTACATGCAAGCAAAATCTGAGGGTAATGCTACTCAATGCTAGAAGTCTAAATCTCAAAATGCACTCACTCGAGTACTCTTTAAAATGGAAAATATCTACATCTGTGCAGTGACAGAGACCTGGTTCAAGGCTCCAGAGAGCATCACTGCATTACCAGGCTATAATTGATACCTCACCTTTCGGCCACCTAACCTGGACCAAAACACTAAAGGCGGAGGTGTGCCCATATTTATTAAGGGTATCCTCAGCATAATGCATCCGAGCTTATCCAAGTGCAACAAATTCTGGGCAAGACCTCAATCAAAATTGCAGCTTGCTACAGATCCCCCACCATGTCCCAGGATTCCCACTCCTCATTTCTTGATACACTGGAAACTATTAGGGTACAACCTAACACCCTAATAATGGGTGATTTCAACTACCCCACCATTAAGATGGAAAACTACTCATGTACCAGCCCTTGTGCTCAACGTTTTCTGGAATTCATAAATTCCAACACCTTGGATCAACTTATCCACACCCCCACCAGGGGCAGCAATATCCTAAACCTGGTCATTACCAACATGGGCAACTGGTGTTCCACACCAGAGGTCAGTTCTTCGTTGGTCATATCCGACCACAAGCTAATCACTCTAGACGTCCACATCCCACCTCCACCCCTCATTAGGGAAAACACTGTAAAAAAATTCTCCAAAGCCAACTTCACGCTTCCTAAGACAGAAGTGGCAAACTTTACAACACCCATGCTGATGGACAATAGAGGTATGACTGCTGAATCCTATAGAATGCACTTTATAAGCAAGAATGCACTTTATAAGCACTTACAAGAGTGCATGGATCGTGCAATCCCTAACAGAACCAAGATGCTATCCTCCAAAAAAGGAAGCCAGTCTGGTAGTCCACTGCCATAAACAAACTCCATAACAGAAGAAAGAAACTGTTGCAAAAAGGAGTAAAATCCCATGATTGGAAGAGCTTCGTGGTCAGCCTCAGTAAGAATCTGAGATCCCTTATAAAATCATCCAAAGCTAGTTACGAAAACAAAATTGCCACTGATTCTAAAGACAACCACAAAGCATTCTATAGCCATGTCAAGAATCTCAATGGCAACACTCAGATCTGCTCTGAGTTACAGCACAATGGTACGAAATATACAGAACCAACTGATATTGCCAACATAAGAACAGGCAAGCCTCTGATTAGACAAGGGAACCAACTAGCGTAAATCAATAGTAGTAAAAATAAAAACAAAAGTGGTTCCACACGACAGGAAATAATTGTAGAAGAAATTTATTGCAAAAAGTAAGCGCTTTCACGAATAACATTCACTTCTTCAGACTGTTTAAAAGACAAAATAATACACACCCTCATAAATGCTCATTCAACCAATCATGCTGCAAACAAAGCCTAATTCCTTTAACTTATAAAATACCAAAGTAATTAAGAGCAGCACTCTGCAAACATTTTAAATACATAAAGAATATATGTGTAAAAAACATGAATACAAAATTCTATGTCTAATTAGCAGAGAATAAACAAATAAGCTTGTCAGTAACATAGTAAGCTATACTGGGTGCTCATAACTTCCAGTTAAGTATAAAAACAGTAGAATAATAAAACTAATATACATACAACAAAATACACCTCTAAAATTTTAAAAATATTAGTTTTATTATTGTATATTATTGGCCAACCAATCAGTTTTTCTTGCCAATTTACTATTCAATTTATAATATGGCTATCTGTGGAAGTTTTGTAACATTGAAGAAGGCTATGTAATTTTTGCCAAAACCGGTCTGTTGCCATATTAAATTTGTTTTCAACATACCACTCTGTGCTGACTCCTTGTTTTTGACTATTGCATTAGCTTTTGTAGCCGTGCACCTGCAGTACTTGCTGAGGACAGTTTGTCGTGTTTACAGAAAATGGGGGCCTACAGCAAGTGGGCATATTGTTTACTGAAAGACAAAATAATAATAACACATATAAGGATAACATAAGTACAAACAAACTGTGTACAGATAAAGCAGTAAAGGAAGCTCTCAATACTGGCACTTGATTACAATTTAAAGATTCAACAGTGGTCAAAATATAGCAAGAGGGTACAAAACAAGGAGAACAGCTATAGAAACATATCCTTGTTTAACAGATACTCACTTATGCTCACACACCCAGAACAACAGTCCATTCTAGTCTGTGCCATAGCAGGAACTCACCCCCCCAAAAAAAAATAAGTAAATAAATAACACGCTAAGGGACAGTTGTGCTAACCAAACACCAGTGTAATATTAAAAGTGCTATCAAAGGATCTATCCATGAAACGTGTACATAGTTATCACACAGCATTATACTTTCGGCCTACTCTACATCCTCTGTGCCTCTCAAATGGCTGGTAAACAAGGCCATGTTATGAGTACAGTTCTAACAAATGTTTACTGATTTACTTCACATTATTCGTAAGTACATTCCAACATATGCATTATTTAGGTAACAAAATGGATACATACCTGATGGAGTACAATACACCTCTATTGAAATATACTGCTCTAAAAGAAGTGTAACTGAGTTTGACTTATGAAATAACTCTCATCCACATTATTTTGCCTAGCTACACATTTGCCTTTTTATAATGGTGTACATTAGTAGTTGATTGCATCTGACCTAGTCTGTGCTTCAGAAATGGTAATTGCAGCATAAACTGCTGAATTCCATGCTAATCAACCAGTCCTGTGGAGCTACTCAGCAAGATATAAGGCATCAATGTAGACTCCATGCCCTTTCTTATATGTGGAGTGAGAAAATAATGGAGTACAGATACAATGTAAGCACAGATTGTTAGTAGCAGCTACATTTTACATACACTTGTATGTGCTACACGCTGAAGCCGATGCTGCTGCCAATAGCCATAGACAAAGAGTGTGAAGACATTGCAGGCCGACAACACGGTAGGAGAACTGTGGGAACTCTGGCAGCCTTGAGTCAGATACAGAGCTAAATGCAGGGAACCCATCCCAGTAGAAATTAAGGTATGTGTTGAAGTTAGTATGTTAGCCACATGTAACCTTAACAGACTACTAGGGAACATGCCTGGTATGTCATAGGCATCAGCATCCAGGATCTTTCAAACATTCCTGCATGCTATGCTACAACATGGCAGAGAGCACATATATTTTAGCATAAGTTCTGAGGAGAGTGTTACATGTATGCTACAATTGTAACATATATTGCACTATTGTCCAGTAATGTGTGCCATACATCACAGTCATGTACACATAAAAACAACACCTGGGCAACAGGGTAGGGTCTACATTAACCATAAAGTCTACCACTCAAACAACTGCCAAGTCATGTGTAATTTCATGGGAATAATCTAGAACGTGTGTGCTGGCAACCCTTCTAGTTGACACGACTTTGATATGTGCTAAATCTCCCAACTACACCAGATGTATGCTATGGGGGATATCTCCAAGGCTCACTCAGATGTGGGCGCATGATACACACTAGAGTCATGGCTGATGAAACCCATTGGAGATGCGCACACACACACACACACACACACACACACACACACACACACACACACACGAACACCTTACTGAGACACACAGTCCAACTTGTAATGCCATAGAGCATGTTTTTCATCTACTGCACTCACAGTGTCAGTGCCTACATACCTCTTGCTGACGGCACCATTATAATCTGCTGACATGTCCCTCAATGCTCATAGTATGTGCTATGCTACCCAAGTTAATATAGTGGAAATAGGTGCAGCAGGATCATCACGGGGAAGAGGAACACATCCTACTGACAATTTCATGGTCACCACAGCCACAGGCCGATGATAACTCAGAGGAGGAACCAGCAGCAGGTGTGGTTGAAGGCAGATACCCATGCTCAGTAAGTCCTTGCATCGGCTATGAGACAAGCCATGGCACACTGACTTAACACTTAGGAGGCTAAAATCATCCTCCAACATCACTATACATTTGTACTAGGAGTGCATTAGAGATAACAGTTCTCAACCATAAATAAATCATACAACAAGCAGGATATCAAACATGTAGGGTAACCAGACCAACACAGTCTTGTTAGTGCCATAGCAGACACTTATCTTTGCTCCCACACCCTCAAAAGAACAGTCAATACTTGCTTGTGACATCCAACTTGCCTTTACTTAGTTGGCAATCACATATATTATTCCCAGTTAATATCCTTTGACATAGTAAATGCAATGATATAGAATGGTGTTTAAAAGACAAAATAGCACACCCTTATAAATGCTCATTCAACCAATCATGCTGCAAACAAAGCCTAATTGTTTTAACTTACAAAATGCCAAAGTAATTAAGAGCAGCACTCTGCAAACATTTTAAATACATAAAGAATATATGTGTAAAAAACATGAATACAAAATTCTATGTCTAAATAGCAGAGGATAAACAAATAAGCTTGTCAGTAACAGTAAACTATACTGGTTGCTCATAACTTTCAGTTAAGTATAAAAACAGTACAATAATAAAACTAATATACATACAACAAAATACACCTCTAAAATTTAAAAAATGTTAGTTTTATAATTGCATATTATTGGCCAACCAATCAGTTTTTCCTGCCAATTTACTATTCAATTTATAATATAGCTATCTGTGGAAATTTTGTAACATTGAAGAAGGCTATGTAATTTTTGCTAAAACCGGTCTGTTGCCATATTAAATTTGTTTTCAACATACCACTCTGTGCTGACTCCTTGTTTTTGACTATTGCATTAGCTTTTGTAGCCGTGCACCTGCAGTACTTGCTGAGGGCAGTTTGTCGTGTTTACAGAGAATGGAGGCCTACAGCAAGTGGGCATATTGTTTACTGAAAGACAAAATAAGAATAACACATATAAGGATAACATAAGTACAAACAAACTGTGTACAGATAAAGCAGTAAAGGAAGCTCTCAATACTGGCACTTGATTACAATTTAAAGATTCAACAGTGGTCAAAATTTAGCAAGGGGGTACAAAACAAGGAGAACAGCTATAGAAACATATCCTTGTTTGTGCCATAACACATATTCAATTATGCTGACACACCCAAAACAGCAGTCCATTCTAGTCTGTGCCATGGCAGGAACTCACCCCCCCCCAAAAAAAATAAATAAATAACAGGCTAAGGGACAGTTGTGCTAACCAAACACCAGTGTAATATTAAAAGTGCTATCAAAGGATCTATCCATGAAAAGTGTACATAGTTATCACACAGCATTATACTTTCAGCCTACTCTACATCCTCTGTGCCTCTCAAATGGCTGGTAAACAAGGCCATGTTATGAGTACAGTTCTAACAAATGTTTACTGATTTACTTCACATTATTCCTAAGTACATTCCAACATATGCATTATTTAGGTAACAAAATGGATACATACCTGATGGAGTACAATACACCTATATTGAAATATACTGCTCTAAAAGAAGTGTAACTGAGTTTGACTTATGAAATAACTCTCATCCACATTATTTTGCCTAGCTACACATTTGCCTTTTTATAATGGTGTACATTAGTAGTTGATTGCATCTGACCTAGTCTGTGCTTCAGAAATGGTAATTGCAGCATAAACTGCTGAATTCCATGCTAATCAACCAGTCCTGTGGAGCTACTCAGCAAGATATAAGGCATCAATGTAGACTCTATGCCCTTTCTTATATGTAGAGTGAGAAAATAATGGAGTACAGATACAATGTAAGCACAGATTGTTAGTAGCAGCTACATTTTACATACACTTGTATGTGCTACAGGCTGAAGCCGATGCTGCTGCCAATAGCCATAGACAGAGAGGGTGAAGACATTGCAGGCCGACACGGTAGAAGAACTGTGGGAACTCTGGCAGCCTTGAGTCAGATACAGAGCCAAATGCAGGGAGCCCATCCCAGTAGAAATTAAGGTATGTGTTGAAGTTAGTATGTTAGCCACATGTGCCCTTAACAGACTACTAGGGGACATGCCTGGTAAGTCATAGGCATCAGCATCCAGGATCTTCCAAATATTTCTGTATGCTATGCTACAACATGGCAGACAGCACATATATTTTAGCATAAGTTCTGAGGAGAGTGTTACATATATGCTACAATTGTAACATATATTGCACTACTCTCCAGTAATGTGTGCCATACATCACAGTCATGTACACATGAAAACAACACCTGGGCAACAGGGTAGGGTCTACATTAACCATAAAGTCTACCACTCAAACAACTGCCAAGTCATGTGTAATTTCATGGGAATAATCTAGAATGTGTGTGCTGGCAACCCTTCTAGTTGTCACGACTTTGATATGTGCCAAATCTCCCAACTACATCAGATGTATGCTATGGGGATATCTCCAAGGCTCACTCAGATATGGGCGCATGATATGCACTAGAGTCATGGCTGATGAAACCCATTGGAGATGCACACACACACACACACACACACACACACACACACACACACACACACACACACACACACACACACACACACACACACACACATGAACACCTTACTGAGACACACAGTCCAACTTATAATGCCATAGAGTATGTGTTTCATCTACTGCACTCACAGTGTCAGTGCCTACATACCTCTTGCTGATGGCACCATTACAATCTGCTGACATGTACCTCAATGCTCATAGTATGTGCTATGCTACCCAAGTTAATATAGTGGAAACAGGTGCAGCAGGATCATCAGGGGGAAGGGGAACACATCCTACTGACAATGCCATGGTCACCACAGCCACAGGCCGATGATAACTCAGAGGAGTAACCAGCAGCAGATGTGGTTGAAGGCAGACATACCCATGCTCAGTAAGTCCTTGCATCAGCTATGAGACAAGCCATGGCACTCTGACTCAACACTTAGGAGGCTAAAATCATCACTATACATTTGTACTAGGAGTGCATTAGAGATAACAGTTCTCAACCATAACTAGATCATACAACAAGCAGGATATCAGAAATGTAGGGTAACCAGACCAACACAGTCTTGTTAGTGCCATAGCAGACACACATCTTTGCTCCCCAACCCTCAAAAGAACAGTCGATAATTGCTTGTGACATCCAACCTGCCTTTAC
Source organism: Protopterus annectens (assembly GCF_019279795.1). Taxonomy (NCBI): domain Eukaryota; kingdom Metazoa; phylum Chordata; order Ceratodontiformes; family Protopteridae; genus Protopterus; species Protopterus annectens. The sequence continues at coordinate 1,221,983,398 of NC_056741.1, read as the reverse complement.
TTAGTTGGCGATCACATATATTATTCCCAGTTCATATCATTTGACATAGTAAATGCAATGATATAGAATGGTGTACACATTGTATGTCCCAGAGTACTGAACAGATAATTGATACATGACCATGAAACACATATGTGTAAAATAGTGCTGTATATTTGCAAGCAAACATCATAATGGGGTGTGTAATAAGTAAGTGCAGTATTTTAAAAGTGAAACATTTCACTACCTGTACAGATTACATGTAATACATTATTAGAACTGCACATTATTTTCAGTTTGACTGTGTGCTGGACATCCCTCTTAACTGTATGGATTTTCACAGAATGTAAAGATTTTGGACTTACATATTTAGTTTGTTTCTCATAAAATTGTGATTTTCTGGCAAATTACTGGCGTGTCATTGAGGACTGAAGTCAGGAAATAATGGCACACATTTGAGTTTCAGAATTCATATCTTTCAGAAAATTCATGCTAATGCATAACCTGTTATTTTATCCACTTTCTAAGTTTGCAAGAGCAGTATTTAAAAAGGTATCCCTATTTTTAGACCTTTGTCCCCCATTATTTGTGCCTTTGTCCAGATTCCTTGCTCTAACAGGTTGAGAGGTATGGAGCTGGATGATTGTTGATGTTTGCTACAAAGGTGTATGTTTGAAACACAGGTTTAAGGCACCCATCCTGTGTTTGGCATGTGCATTGGATGGTCAATTGTATTGTACAACTATGTAGGCATATTTCCTGTGTAGTAACATAGTCTACTACTGTATGTGATACAATGATTTTATATTCTGCCTATTATCACTTGTTTTTATTTCAGTATTTGGAGTTACTGATTGCACGTTGCTGCACATAGCTCAAACTGTGTCAGCTATATGCAGCTGGTATGCATGCACAGTGACAGTACACAAACTGTAGAAGTGGACCACTCAGGTAACAGACAGGACCCAAATATCTAAAAATAGACTTGGGATGCATTCTCTCAATGTCAGTCTGCATAGTGCAAACCTGCAAGTGCCATTGCACTGCACATAACAAAGAGAACCTCAGGATAAATATTAACATAGTAGGTTTTCAGATGACTTTCTCTGTGGCTGCAGCTGTTAAGTGTTGGCCTGAAATTCATTTGGCCTTGGGTTCTGATACAGGGATTGCAACTTGCATTTTACTAATGTGACCTTGCATTACATAGCAATGCAATTAAACATACAGCTGCATTCTTTAATCCTTCCATTGGCAACAGCTGTCAGTGTAGGACTACCATGGATAAGGTCCAGTGTTCTAATACAGCAGACATCTGTCTTTTTTCAGTGGTGTCCCATTTCATATTATAGCCACCCTCAATTATAGCAGCTGACCTAGTATTTCTTATATCCTAAGTATTCTCCTGATGGATAACACACTAATATTGTCAGTCATGTACTGATATGATAATATCTGTATTGGTTAACTTCTTTATTAGTTCCCATCTTGCACACACGTTGCCCATGCTTGCGTGATGCTAAGCAGGAGGCACCATTTTCAAATGTTGTAAAATCTAACAGTGTGCATTCTCAGTATCTGTCATAGGTGGAATTGGTGGAACAAGTTATTATACATTAGTCTTAATCTGCTTTAGACATGGCTGGTGTTTGGGAGAGGTTCTGAGATTTTGGTCTCAAAGGTGGGGTGTGCAGGAGTCCAAAGTGTTTGTTGGCCTCCTAGTGAATGAGTATGGTCCCCGGCTTTTGCAGGAGCACTATCATGGATCCAATTATAAATCAGATGCATGGAATAGTTTGGGACAGATTTATCCAGTGTTACCAGTATTCACCACACTAGTGAACAGTGTAGGAATCACTACTGAGACCTCAGGATGAGGAAGAGGGAAACCTTCAACCATTAGATTGAGGAATGTAGGACTGACACCACTCCACAGATGTGAGCCACTTACAGGCACTGCTTGTAAGAGGAAGGAGCTGCATTTGTTGGTGTTCTTAATGGAATTATGTTGTGTTCTGTTTTTTTCCACTACTAATCGGGATCAATTACTGAATGAACAAACCTATGAAGAAAGACTGAGAAGGATGCAAGATGCAAGTGTTATGTATGCTTCCAAACAGTACTGTTATTTTAGCATTAGGAGTAAATACAGCTTATTGTGGTAAACATTTACATTACACTGAGTATGTATTTGTCCATTGTACAGCAAAGGTATGCATGCATTAGTATGTTAGGTAAAACAACAGTTCAGTATTACGAGTAGACAGGGACTGTCATTTAGAAAACAGCACTTCCAAACTATACCGCACTTGTTTAAGTTGACATCAGTATTGCAATGTACCTTGAGATTCATTAAACGTTTTTTTCCATGCAGGAATAGTGTAGCCGCTCCTGCACAGAATATGGCCCCTAGCGATTCAGCAAACAGCTGATCTGACATGCAAGAGCCTGCCGACACTGTTCCTGCACCAAAAGCCATGCAGAATGCTAATTACCTCATTTGCTGGTGAAAACCATGCAAATGATGTGAATTAGCAATTCAGGAAGCAGGCAGGCATCCATGCAGAAACAGTGCTAGTTGCAGAAATGTGTTTGGTTACTAACTGAACACATTTCTGCATATAGCAAAACAGAGGCATGACAGCTCAAATAAAAGCATGTATTATAAACTTTAGGCATGCCAATGACCAAATATATGGCCATTGGCATGGGAAAGTGTTTAAATTAATTAAAAAATTAAAGTAATTTTTTTGGCCAATCTCGGCAGTTTAAGCCTAGGGTAGTGGCGCGCAAACTGGATCGTGCTGAAAATTAAAAAAAAAAATGTAAAAACTCAATTTTATGGGAAATCTGCATTTTGCCATTATAGTCAATGGCATGCAGAATCAAAACATTACCAGGGAACATTGGTTGTCAAGGGGAAAGCCTCCATGTCAGAGCAGTAACTATGGACTAAGGCAGTGGGGTATGCAAATGAGGGGGGATTTACTGAATAGTAAAATATTCTAAGTGCACACACTCCACCTAGCCGTATATGTGCTAGAACAGGAGAGTGTAGGCAGGAGGAGCAGCTAACATGAAAAAGGTGTGTGTCATGCTTGCTGTAAGCACATTGGAGCTCGTTGCCCGGGTTTGTGCTTAGCTAAATACAGATAAGCAAGGGGTGTGTCTGAGGCTGTAATGTCTTACACCATAAAATGAAGAGCATGTTCATGTCCAGGGAGGGCTATTTCTGCTAAAATGTGTTTACCCTAGCTAAACGGGTGTGTATGGCACACACTGAGACTTAAAAAAAATGGAAAAAGCAGCACTGTTTACGTTTAGGCAGCGGGTTTGCGCACCGCTTAAAAGGGCCGGAGATGGGAAAAGAATAAAAAGGGAAATAGTAAAGTACAGCTACTCAAATACAAGTAAAATAGCTGGCAGGTGGAATGTCTCAAAGTCAGCCAATCACACAGGCAGCATCTGCTGCACACAACTATAAACTATGCAAACACCTTCCAGTCTGTTTTTTCCCACAAACTCTGCACCATAGGTGTACACATACGGGGGAATTTTAACTGTCAAAACTAGTAAAAAATGTTAGAGGCTACTGTCGCATTGCTCTATCAGTATGTGCAAGAGGCCGATGGTGCTGAGGAGGATAATGCTGGCAACCAACTCAGACCAAGGAGGAGGAGAAGAGTGTTCAGACCCAGGGCAACCTACCAGGGGATGCTTGATCTGGAGATACAAGAGCACTACAGGGTGGACAGAGACATGCTTCAGCAACTCGTTGAGCTGTGCTGGCCTCACCTCAGACCCAGAACCAACAGAGGGGAACCCATCCCAGTGGATACCAAGGTATCTGTAGCCTTAAGAATACTAGCTACAGGTACTTTCCAAAGACCAACTGGGGATATCATGTGGGTCTCACAGGCTTCTGTGTCCAGGATACTCCACCAATTCCTGGATGCCATGCGATCACATGCCACTGAGCACATGTACTTCCCCAGCACCCGTGAGGAGAGGACCAGCAATATGCATCTCTTCCATCATGTAGCAGAATACCCAGAGGTACTGGGTGCTATAGACGGCATGCACATCCACATCAAACCACCACTCAGTGACCAGGTTAGGGTCTACCTAAACTGCAAGGGGTTCCACTCCATCAACTGCCAGACTGGGGTCTATATTAAATTCTCAAAAGCCGACAATGTCAAATCAGACATTGTCGACATGAGAATGGCGAAACTGCAGAACATCGAACAAGTAAACGGAAATCTCCATAAGGGGAGATTTCCATTTACTTCAATGTAGTGCGGTCTCAGAATTGGTATATTTAAGTAGCGGGGGGTGTGGGGGTGCAGTTCCCCCATGTGGGGGGTGCAGGGGAGCTTGCCCCCCCTGCCTACACCGTTTAGTTTTTCTCTTGTTGTTTTTTTTTTTCTGAACATTCAATGTTTTAACAGTTCAATCACTAAAGGTCAACATTTAGTGATTCAAACTGCTAAATATTCAATGCTCTAATATAGACCCGCCAGATTGTGTGCAATGCCAAGGGCATTATCATGAATGTGTGTGCTGGCAACCCTGGAAGCTATCACTACTCCCACATCTGGCATTTGTCACAGCTGTACCAGGCGTTTGCCAGGACATTCCATAAGGCCATCTGGTTGGGGATTCCGGCTATGCACTGGAGCAGTGGCTGATGACACCCATCAGAAATGCACACACACCCACACAAGAATGCCATAATGAGGCACACGCACAAACCAGGATCGTTACCATGTACAGGAAGTGTAATGCGTGCATCTGACATAGTCAGCCCTCAATCACCATCCTTGCAACTGCCTCAGGCACAAGGTAAGTCAGTCTTCTTAACAATAAATGAATGGAGTAGAATGCTCTGATAGCATATCTATAGTACTGATGCAAGCATGCAAGGGAATGAGGTGGTTTACTGGGATAGCAGCAAACAACTGACAGCTCTGTGGGACAGTAGGAAGTGTATTCCCAGTACTGGCTTACCCACACTATGCAGTATCATTCTAGTTGACAAATACCACTGCAGTATATGTGGTGAGCCAAATAACTGGGGGAGGTCATAGGTCACATGCATGGATGTCAAAGTAGGGGTCCCATACCCACCCCAGCCTCACCCAGCAGATCAGTTGTAAAAGACCATACAGAAATGTCTGGCAAAGGCCCCCACATGGCAACATCCATGAAATCCCTACCTACAGACTTACACAGTGATATCACAGCAGGTCTGGCAGTGCAGGTATAGCTCTGAAAGGTAAGAAGTCTGTAACTACAAATGTTTATGCCAGAACAATCTGACCTGTGGTTGATACTGTTATGCCTGTAATATTACAGATAGGGCACACCACTATGTTAAATGGGGCCAACATGTTAAGCAAATATCAGTGCAGTCTCTGCAAATGTGTATTGTGATGTGTCACCCCCCACCCATAGTCCCATAGAAATGCAGTAACATGTCCCTAGCCTTAAGCAGCATCCAGATGTCAACTAGAATGATGGCTCAACATGGACAGAAAGCAATTGTCAGTAACACCCACAGTCAACTTACTGGTGCCATCCCAGGAGTGTCCACTGCTGGCAGCCTGGGAACATATGATCATCAGAATGCGCTACCTTGCTACAGATGGCCTGCATCTGTCACACCTGGCCTACAGGCCTCTGGCAAATGCCCATGACTCACTCATAGTGCCCTGTTAGGGAGTGTCATTGGGTCCATAACACCAACATAACACAGTCTACAAAATGCAAAGAAAGGCCATGCTGCTAACTGTTAGGAGTAAACCTGCCAGTGTCAAAGAGCCAGAAATCTGGACAAAGCCAAGAATAATAGTATGATAAAGGTCCAAAGAGAAGGACACCTTTGAAATATTGCTCTAATAATGTTAGAAAGTTGATGGAATGATTATATTAGCATGGAATGAAGGGTATGAAGTCTGAAAATGCAATGTCAACTGTCAGTAATGTCTGACTTCAGCCCTGAGTGACTTGCAAAACATTCTTCCTTGAAACCAACCAGATATATGAGTCATGAGTCTGGACATTCTGTGATACTCTGTACAGTTGACAGGCAGGGCTAGGAATCTAAACATGGGAATGCACTAATTTTAGGCAGTCCTAGCCCTGGAAGATGGTGACATGTCTGCACCCACAGAACCTTGGCCCACAGCCATGGAGAGTAACACACCCTTCCCTGATCACTCATCCTATGCAACATCCTAGGTTCATAGAAATTATATAGGGTCATAGATTAGTACTAGGCTAACTGCCCTTGTGAGCCATTTTTTAAGCCTAGCCAAGTAATGCAGTGTGAGGTTCAAACCCTGCACCTCGTGTTTGTAAGGCAAACACCTTAACCATTAGGCCATCCTCCCAACCGACCCCAAAATGTGGTCAGCAAAGCAAAATGCGGTGGGCCATACATATATGTTAGACACGCACAGACCTCCAGTCTGGTGAAACAAGTCTGACACACACACACACACACACACACACACACACACACACACACACACACACACACACACACACACACACACACACACACGACCCTCCAAGTGCAGTCAACCTTTAAAAAAAACCCTATGCAAAGTACTGGTAGCTACAGGCCAATATATCTGACACAGAACACCCCCAACAGATCTTATCCCCTACAAATCTGTCTGGAGTCTACCTGTCACCCTAATCCTGCCTGACTTATATTATCCAACCATGGGCTGGAAATCAGACCATGCCAGAAAAGAAATGCACAGAGATTCCACCAATATTATATATCACCAAGGTGCTGGACCATTTTGGCAGCTCCAGCAGTCAATTGATTGAAGGCACACCTCTCAACAGGCTAGATTGTACAAGAATGCACAGTGTCAAATGTCATATATGTCAGATGTCTTCTAAAACAAACCCTGTAACCCTAGCAACCCATACATTACTGAAATAAATAGTCACAATCACCATATGACCCATTGTCTCCCCATTTTGATAGGCTATCTCCAAATATCCTGCACCAATGGGTTGAGAGGTATGGCTGTAGCACTAAACAAACCAGACTGGAGTACAACAATCTGTGGAATGGAGTCCCACATTTACTATAGAAAGTCACACTGGGCATGCTCATACACTTAGAGAATTGTAAGTAGGATCTAGAAATTAACAGGCCTTCCCCACCCAGTGCACTTCCCATTGCCCTACCTTAGCAGTCCTGAAGATGTCTGTCACCTTAGAAGTCCCTTTCATCAAGCTGCAGCTCCATAAGCTCTGTGGCATGTGCGACAACTGCGTAACACTATAGTACAAATAACTAGTTAGGTAGGAGTTTTAATCTCAGTCCTGCAAATGTAAAAGTGTGTGTGTGTGTGTGTGTGTGTGTGTGTGTGTGTGTGTGTGTGTGTGTGTGTGTGTGTGTTTATAAGTTAAAGCTTTTGGATCAATTCAAACCAGTACACTCCCCCTTTTCCTACTTTGGCAGTCTTGCAGATATCAGTCACCTTAGAAGTCCCTTTCATCAGGCTTCAGCCCTATATGTTCTGTGGCATGTGCCATAACTGCGTAACACTATAGTACAAATAACTAGTTAGGTAGGAGTTCTAATCCCAATTCTGCTAAATGTGTGTAAGTGTGTATATGTGTAGTTTAAAGTATTGTGTGGCCTATCTCACCCGGCACATCACCCATTGCCATACTTTACAAGGGCTGGTGATGCTCCTCACCTTAGAATTACCTTTAGACAAATGTCACCCCATAACCTCCATGGCACGTGCGATAAATGTGTAGCAATGTAGTAACGGTAAATAGATAGGTAGGGGTTCTGATCTGAGTCCTGGCAAATGTGTGTGAGAGAAGAGTGTGTTTGGGTGCAAATGACATCTATTGGATGGGCATGGTTTCATATTTTATGCCATGGTACTCACCGCACACATTCCTAGGTCTACTGTATGAGGTCCGCTGTTCATAGCAATCGTAGTAGTATCTGTAGACACTCTTTAGCCCTATAAACCCTGTACAACAGTATGCAATAGTATGTTACAAATAAGATAGGTTGGTCTGCTGTCAGTACTGGCAAGTGTGTGTGTGTGTGTATTTGTGTGTGTGTGTGTGTGTGTGTGTGTGTGTGTGTGTGTGTGTGTGTGTGTGTGTGTGTGTGTGTGTGTGTGTGTGTGCACGCACACTGGTGTGTATAGCAGTGGTTGTGAGTGTGTAGACTTGTATGTGACACTATTATGAGTACTCTTACACCCAGTACAGCCACCATTGCCATACCCCACAAGGCCACTTGATGTTATTCACCTTGCAGATACCTTGCAACACTCATCATACTAGTAGTCCTGTGCCACCTGCAATAACCTCATAATAGTGCGGTACCACAACTTGATGGGTAGACGTTCCAAACACAACACTGGCAACTGTGATCCTGTGTGTGCATATGTGTGTGTGTGTGTGTGTGTGTGTGTGTAGTGTTTTGCTGTTTGTGACTGTGATTTTTCTGTGTGAACAGTATCGTCTGTTTGTTTGGTCAACACAATATCCTCTGGGGTTGAGGGCATTAGCAATCTGAGGTGAGTTCCACCCACCACATTTACCATTGTCCACTATACCACAGCTGATGTCAACCACCATAGACTGAGATGCAACCCATCAGCCCTATAAGTTGTGGGATACATGCAAGAACTGTTACACAGACCTAGGAAATGTGTGCAGATACAGCTGTACCTCGCCAATGACGTGGTTGATGTGTTACAACACTGCCATACCCCTTGTTGGTGATGTCTGCAAGGCCACAACCTGCTGACACACAAACACCTGGAACACAAATAGAATACAGCATGTGAGAACACCTTCACTTAATGTTACTAACACCAATAATGCATCATGACTGAAAAGGTACACACACACTCTGATGTGTACCCATTAAAATGCCAGATGACAGCACCTTGCACAACATTAAATAGCTACACTCTACTAAAGTCACCCTGTGCATCAGACCCATATTCGCATGTCCCTGCATCGATGATATGGATGGCATGAATGTGGCACAGGTATCATCATATGCACAGGGTGATGTGTGGGTTTGCCAGAAGCCTAGGCTGGACCATACAGTTGACATCATGTGTGTGTGTGTCTGTTTAGGGGGTGTTCATTAAATTGGTTGTGCAGGGGTGGTGTGTGTGTGTGTGTGTGTGTGTGTGTGTGTGTGTGTGTGTGTGTGTGTGTGTGTGTGTGTGTGTGTGTGTGTGTGTGTGTGTGGAGGTGACTTGTCTGATAGTGATGTGTGTGTGTGTTTGTATGCACACAGTCATGCCATGTGGGCTCCCTACACAGGGGTATTTTGCACAGCTGTGGGCTGTACATGACAGGGTGTACAGTTCATTGTCTCTGGCCATGGACATGGGAACTGGGCCTGCCAAGGGTATCACTGGCACAACCAGGGCCGAGTACAGATGCAGTAATACTCCCCGATGGTGATTGCTGCCTGCTGGATCTGCCTCCCTGTTGGGACCGGCCAGGATCACGTGCCCATGGCCTGCTGCATCATGGCATGGACAGCACAACCCCTTCAATAGTGATGGTGGTACTCCAGCATGGGAAAGTGATGATACATGACCACGTAGACCTTCAGCTGATTGTGGTGCTGCCCTACATCCATGTGGCTGCTGGCCAGCATCCACCAAATGCTGAAGCACAGATATTCCACAGTTGAGGATTGCCAAAGTCTCCCCCCACCATCTATCCATGACCCCAGTATGCTCAGAGATGGCAGCAGTGAGTTCATATCACCACGGATACCAAGGATGTGCTCATCCATGACCCTGCGTATATGTCTGGTATTACATTCATTACGTGCCTGTGCCCCTATGATGGCCCAAAACATGTGTCTGGTGACTGCTGCTGTGGCACTTGCAACAGGGGCATGATGGGTTGCAATTCTCCTCCAAGCACCCCTGCCCATCTGCCTGTGTGGGACCTCACCAGCACTCTGGCTATGGCTAGTGCTTGCACCCTCACTTGCCATAGTCACCACAGTAGCCTGTTCCATGCCACCACCCGCCAACTGTCCATTATCTGTGGCCACTGGTGATGGGGTATTTGTGGGCACTGTGACTGTGTGCAGGGATGGGGTTGACAATAGCGGGATGCCAACCTATGGCACAGATTTAGCCTCTGACAACCCCATCTGTGCCTTAATATGAGTATCATCATGGTCAGAGTCTGCAGAGACACTGACATCAGTATCAGAGCGGGAGGGACCACAGTCACCAATTCCACTTGTGAGGGAAAAACAGCATATGTAAATTACTACCGGCACTATAAGGTTTGCTTGTACACACACACACACACACACACACACACACACACACACACACACTTACAGGTGAGGTGCCTCAAAGGCATTACACAGACCTCACATTAGATGACAGGGGCATTCATGACACACAGTCAGACAATAACATACACACTCTGGACAGACCCTCAGCATCATGCAGTGCAGCCCTTTCCAATTACCGTTACTACTAATATATACTTCTGGGATACGTGAGTGGTGTTAGTAGGTGATGGCCCTTCACCTAGCACACACTGCACCCATGTAAATTATTGCTGTTCACCTGTATAGCACTGTGGCAGCACCTATAGAACATACCTCCCAAATGTTCAGGGTTTTGCTGAATGTCTACATGTGTGGCTCATATGTTTGGTCTGCTCCTCAGTCTGTTACATTACTGGGTTGACCTCTGGCTTGGTGCCACTAATTAATGTCCTAATTTAAGGTGCAGACTGCATAACCTGTGGTACATGTATGTTAAAACAAAGCTGGTTATTCAAACAACTTCCCAAGCTTACAGTGGATATAGTAAGTGTACACACACCTGTTAGCATGCCAGGTTTTTGTGATATATAACATGAGACCTCAGAAATCAGGTCATAACATTGCAATCATTTCATATGACATATAGCCTGTGCAATCCAACTGAAGAACATACAAATCAGTTACAGGTAACATCTGGTAACTGAAATAGACACAATAGGCTGGTTGCATGAGTGTGCACACCCCTAAACTAATACTCTGTTAAAGCACCTCTTGATTTAATGACAGCATGCAGTCCTCTTGGGAAGGTGTCTATCAGCGTGGCACAGCTTGACTTGCCAATGTTTGCACACTCCCCCTTGCAAAACACCTCCAACTATGTCAGATTGCAAGGGCATCCCCTGTGCACTGCCCTCTTCATGTCACCCTGCATATATCCTATTGGATGTAGGTGTGGGCTCTGACTTGGCCAGTGCAGAACACTGAATGTGTTTTGGTGAAGCCATCCTTTTGTTGATTTGGATGTATGGCTTGGGCCATCGTTGTGTGGAAAGGTCCAGATGTCCTGCAATTACAGGTTGTGAGGTATGCTACAGATATGTGACATCTCCTGAAAATAGGCCCCTGTGATGATCACCATGATGCAATGCAGTAAACACCACCAAAGTGGACATGAAGATATTGCCAAATGGCTGAGTGTAACAGCTGTGTGCTGGTCACATCAATTAACTTTAGCATTCCTGGGGTACTGGTGAGCCACAACAGGAAAACCCCCATACTTACTGGGTTCAGGCTGCTGTCCCATGTGCAGACCAGAGGGGCCTATGTAGTTGTGAGGGAGAGGTATTGTCAGCAGATTCAGATTAGGCATTAGTACGAGATGAATGCTACGTTTCTGCACAGGTACAGAACACTATGATACTACACAATTTGCTGTCCTACACCATAGATGTGCACTTATGTGCATTAATACACCCCACCCACTAATCCATTTTGCACTGACATATGCATCTAGAGACTCTATAGAAGACAGTTTAAATGCTACCTCATTACATTGATGTGCACTTTGGCCTTACCTGGATGCTCCTCGCCTGTTGCCTGGGTGTCACCCACCTCCACAACTGCTCTTTCCCATGTTTGAATTTGTGTTGGGGCTACGCTAAGCTTGGCAAGGAGCTCCTCTATTGCTGTAAGAGTGGCCTGTTTAGCTGGCCCCCACTGGCAACAGTACGGTCCCTCACTACAGCAGCAGCCCTTTGCCTGGCACAATGTATCAGGTCAGTTGCTCTATTCCTGACCTGATCATATGTGTGTCCATGGTGGCCCAGGACGTTCACTCTGTGGACAATCTCATCCTACAGGGCAGTCCTGCCCTGCAGATTTTGCTGGCTACGGCCAGAAAGGATGGCATAGTTTAAGATTACAGCTTCTGTGATGGCTGCTGTCTCCTCATTGGTGTAAGGCAGTTTCTGCTGCATGGCGCCTGGAAGACATAAACAGGGAAACACATCACAGGACATCAGACATTACTCAGAGTTCTTTACAGAGCCAGCACATGAATATGGATTATCATTAGCCACCACTTACAAAAACATCATACCCCTGTACCTGGCAGCACTGTATGAACATGCATTGTACTCCTGGTCCTGATGTGTCATATTCCCCCCAATAAGGGCCAGTACATTGCACAAACCACCATTCATCATTCAAATTTGTGTAGAGGGATGACAGTGGCTGTGTTCCTTTCAGATGGGATGTCAATGGTGCTTAGGTTTTGCTTGCCTACAGTGTGTAATGGAGCTGGAAGCATATGCCTGGGTTCAAGCAGGATGCAGACAGGAATGTTATCAGGCCCCAATGGGACTTGTTTTTGTCAACTTTGATTAGGCAGTTTGCACCTGATCCATGATGATGAGGGGAGAGGTACATGTGCTGTACATATCCACCTATACTGATGGTAATCCAGGGGGGTGATGTTTGCCCTAAACCTTTCTTCAGCAGGTTGGCTGTAGCTATGGTTTGTGTGTGTGTGTGCGTGTATGTGCTGTGAGTGACCACTATTACATGGTGGGTTGGGTTGTTGCCTCTGAGACTGCAGACATATGTGAAGATGGCCTTGTGATTGCCCTTAGTGGATGCGTCCAATTTGTACTCATAGTTAGCCTTACAGTAATCCACCTGTGACCTAATATGCTTATTCAGACAAAGGTTGACATGCTGCCCAGTTGGTGCCTGCTCATTCTTTGCCCTGTACAACCAATATAGCATCACATTATGTGCTTTGTTTATTGCTGCAGTCCAGCAAAGGGATTTACTCTACTATGGTGGAGACAGGTTTTACAAGTAACGTATTGCTGAGGCCATACAGCTATGTGGGGGGTCATATATTTGTTTGTAGGAGGCATGGACACAGGGTCAGAACACAGCTGGCCTCCTCTACAATTTCAACGTGATACTCATGTTCATTATACTACCCATGTCTGTGTCAGAGCAATGCCACAACCAGTAGCTGTAGAAGTGTAACTCTGTTGGATGCACAGAAACTAAGGTTACACACGTGTACTACATGTACAGCTTATTTACCTGACATTTTGCATCCCATGTCAGTTGTTATGAGGCAGCCAGGTACACCTGCACATACATACATATGCACAGGTAATACCTGCTATACATTTCTGTTCTATGTCAGTATGGCACACTGTAATTACAGTCTTGCTGCTCAGTCAGTCATGACAACCTGTTAGGGCAGGACATCTGGAAGACACTGCATATACATAGTGGGCTATGGGCCACAATTAGTGACACTGTCTTCATATTGCTCTAACACACATATGTCATTTGATAGTGCAGTAGCCTTTGCATTCACAGACATACCCTGGAGGATGTCTGACGCTCATATGGTAGGCAGAGAGGTGAAAGGCTAGGTGTGTGGTAATGAGGGTAGGAACTGTTAATGTTGTGCGTATGATTGGTATGGGGACAAAGCTAGTTGATATGCTGAACAGTGGAAAGGTGGATATATTGTGTGTGCCAGAGACCAGATGGAAGGGGTATACAGCTGTGTGTATCAGAGTCGGGTACAAATAGTTCTATCATGCAGTGTTTGGGAGGGGCATAGGTGACATACAAGAGTGGAGGAAGATGCACACAGGTGGATTATCTCCTATGCTGGTGGGCCTGTTTGAAGGGAATTGGTAACTGTAAAGTGGTGACATGGGAAAGTGTAGTTAGGCAGCATGGAAGGTTGGTCTGTGGATGACACTGGTGATCAAGAAGAGGGGGAGGAGTGTGAGGGCAGCACCACAGATCAAATGGTGGATACTGAGAAAGGGTGATTGTGAGGTTGAGTTCGGGGAAGAGTTAAGACAGGCGGTGGGTGGCAGTGAAGACTTAGCAAATATCTGGGAAACTACATCTGAGCTAGTAAGAGAGATGAGTAGAATGGAGCTTGGTGTGACATCTGCACAGAGGAAGGAGGACAAGGAGACCTGGTGCTGACATAAGGAAGTACAAGGGAGTATACAGAGAAAGAGGTTGGCCAAGAAGAAGTGGTATTGTCAGACAGATGAAGAAAGTAGAAAGGTGTATAGGGAGATGGGGTGCATGGCTAAAAGAGTGGTGGCAAAGGCTGAGGATGGGGCATCTGAAGGGTTTTATCTAAGGTTGGACACCAGGGATGGAGGATAGGACCTGTACCAATTGGCTAGACAGAGGCATGTAGCTAGGAAGGATGTACAAAAAATAAGGCTGATAAAGGATAATGGTGGAAGTGTACTCACTAGCAAGGAGAGCGTGTCGAGCAGGTGGAAACAGTACTTTAATAGGCTGTTGAATGAAGAGAATGAGAGAGAGAGAAGGTTAGATGATGTGGGTATGGTGAATCAGGACATGCAACAGATTATCAAGGGGAAGTAAGGATAGCTATGAAGAGGTTTAAGAATGAAAAGACTATTGGTCCAGATGACATACCTGTGGAAGCATGGAGGTGTTTAGGACAAATGGCAGTGGTCTTTTTAACCAGATTGTTTACTGTAATCTTGGAAAGTGAGAGGATGCATGAGGAGTGGATAAAATGTGTTTGGGTAATGGTTATGAGAATAAGGGTGGTGGGCAGAGCTGTAGTAACTACAGAGGGATAACATTGATCAGTCACAGCATGAGGTAATTGTAACAGGTGGTGGAAGCTAGGTTAAGAAGGGAAGTGAGGGTTATTGATCAACAGCATGGTTTCATATCAGGAAAGAACAGTACAGATGTGATGTTTGCTCTGAGAGTGTTCATGGGGACATACCAAGAAGATTGGAAGTAGCTGCGTTGTATCTTTGTGGACTTAGAGAAAGCATATGACAGGGCGCCTAAAGAGGAATTGTGGTATTGTATGAGGTGCTCAGGAGTGGTGGAAGAATCTGTAAGAATGCTACAGAATATGTACAAGGCTAGTATGACAGCGGTGAGTTCTGCATTGTGACAGGTGTGTTTAAGGTGGAGGTGGGAGTACATCAGGGATCAGCTATGAGTTGACAGACATGATCAGACCGGAGTCCCCCTAGACTGTGCTGTTTGCAGATGATATTTTGGTCTGTAGTGAGAGTAGGGAACAGGTTGAGGAGACCCTAGAGAGGTGGAGGCATGGTTTAGGGAGGGGAGAAATGATGGTCAGCAGGAATAAGATGGAATATATGTGTGTGAATGGGAGGGAGGATAGAGGAATGGTGAGGATGCAGGGAATACAGTTTTCAAAGGTGGATAGGTGTAAATACTTGGGAACAACAGTTTAGAGTAATGGCAAGTGTGGGGGAGAGGTGAAGATGAGAGTACGGGCAGGATGTGGGTGGTGGAGAAGTGGGTCAGGTGTGATTTGTGACAGATGAGTACAATTAAGAGTGATAGGGAAGGTCTTCAAGAGGGTAGTGAGACCAGCTATGTTATTTGGGTTGGAGACATTGGCATTGAAAAAAGAGGCACAAGTCAGGGCTGGACATAGCAGAGTTAATGATGTTAGGATTTGCACTGGGTGTGACGAGGGTGGACAGGATTAGTAATATGCATGTTAGGGGGTCAGGCCAGGTTGGAAAGCTTGGGGACAAAGCCAGAGAGTGGCAGGATTATGTTGGTTTGGACATGTGATGAGGAGGTATGCTGAGTATATTTTTGAAAGGATGAGGCTGCCAGGTACGAGGAAAAGAGGAAGGCCTAAGATAAGGTGTATGTATGTGTTGATAGCAGACATGCAGGTGGTTGGTGTGAAAGAGCAAGATGCAGAGGACTGGAATACATGGAGACAGATGTTCTGCTGTAGCAACCACTGATGGTTACAGCCAAAAGAAAGAGAAGGTGATATTGTAATGCCAGTGTTCATAGGTTTACAATTATTTGTCAGACATGAAAACAACAAGGGTATTCACTGCTGCTCAAAGGTCCTATCTGAGAAGACAGCAAATAATAAAACAAAAGGAACAAGGTAGGACCACAAAGGCTCTAAAATCCAGTTTATTCCAAAGGTAAAACAGAAGCATAAGCACTTTCACATGGAATAACCACGCTTCATCATTTGCCAGACATAATACAACTCTTGATGACATAACTGCAAATATAAGGCACACATATGGTCAATGTGCATAACACTGGACAGTTGAATGGTATGAGCTCAGTATATCACATGCAGTTCAACACACACAGCTGCAACAGTATTTCAGTATGCAAATACCCTGTATAGGTCCATCAGATGTCTGAGACAAACATGTATATCATATTTGTATTGACAATTAACATATGAATATCTGTGACATCCCAGTAGCTGGCCTAGCAGTGTCACAGTCAGTATTGTCATATGTAAGCTATCCTTTCCTGGGGTGACTCAGGGCCTTGAACTGTGTTCTATGTCACTGAAGACAGACACAGATGCTATGGCCATAGGTTCTGCTCAGCAATATATAAATACAGTATGTATTGTTGAGACATACTATTGTATGAACTTCCTATTTTCCACATTTACATACCCCCTACTACATTCCATTACATGCTTACTTGTTTGACATACCTGTGTTTTTTTTTTTTTGGGGGGGGGGGGGTTCAGTTGGTATGATCCATCAGTTTCAGTGTGTGTGTGTGTGTCTGTCTGGCAGCAGCTTGCCTTAAGTAGGTAATGCTTGTGCCCCAATTGGAGTCCCCCACTTGCTAATTGCATGCAGAACAGCTGTCGCATCATTCTCATACCCAATAGCCTAAACACGCACTCCTATAACTGAGTACTTCATGTGGGTGTCGACCCTTTTCCTTGCCTGTGAGGAGAACTTCATGGAGGTGTGTGACAAACAGAGGGTAGTTGGAAATACCTCTTACAACAAACACTGTGGAGACAGCCCAACAAACTGAGGGAGAATGTACCAGACATAGAGACAGAATGTAAGTATTGCTGTTATACAGTTGAATGAATGCTAGTTTGACAGGGTGTGTGTGGATATGTCTGCTCTGTGTGAATTTAAGTCTGATAGTGTTATGTGGTTGACATAACTCTCAACTGTAGGGCTATCCACAGACTGGCCAGAGTTTGTACTCTTATATTTGGTGTTTTACTCATACATTGCTTGGCCTTGGAAATGCAGTAGCATACTCTGAGGATTGCAGTCAGTAAATGGTAACATCCATGTGTGTTTCTGACTTCATATCCCTCAGAACAGATATGTTAAAACAACCCTGTTACACTAGAAACTTTCTCACTTTATAACAGCAATATGTTAATAATGCCCTATGCTTGGGCCTCTGCCCCCAAGTATGTCAGGCTTTGTCCAGATGTCATGCTATAAGAGGTGAATATAGATTCATACTAAGCTAACTGCCCTTGTGAGCCATTTTAAGCTTAGCCAATTATCCCTTGTGAGACTCAAACCCTGCACCTTGTGTTTGGAAGGCAAACACCTTAACCATTAGGCCATCCTCCCAACCTGAATAGGTATAGTATATCATTATATAGTGACTTCATTCCAGATATCATCCTAGTGATGTATCAGCCTGCCAGACATGAAGGCCTTATATATGAGGACAAAGCCTGGATGCTCTGTGGGACTCTATACAATTGAGATGACTGTGTATTTCTACCAATTGTTGACAGGCTGGATTGTGTAGCAGTGTATTGTGAATGTGTTATTTGGCCTGTGTAGGGAAGGGGGTAGATGTAAGTGTTATGGGTCCTTTTCTATCTGACTTTGCATGCTGCTGCAGTTTCTGGTGCTCTGTATATGTTTGTAGGGACAGACTGACACATGTCTCATACCACAGTCAGGCATCAGACTACACTATGAATTGGGCCAGTATATGTAGGGGTAGTGTGTGAGTGGCAAACATGCTGATAATTTTGTTCACACAGTCCATATACTCTACTGTTCATGTGGCTTATGAGTATGTCACTTTGAATGTGGTGAGATTGGTTCTGGGTATGCACTTTCACACTGGTGTCTGTTGGTCAGTGCTGTTACATCCCTGTAGTGCCTGATATATTTGCAATTACATGTGTATTCCCCCATAACAAAACTGGGTTAGTGTTGTGTTAGTCTCCCTGTAGTTTAAACAGTACTTGGTGACATGCCTAGCAGCTCAGTGTAGTTTCCTACTGTGATGTCATGTCCCAAAATTTATCAGATGTACTGTTGCCTGGCCCCCATACGTGTTGTGTATATCTGACACATCAGTGGGATGATGTGAAGATTTATGTCACTAACTAGCTGGGAGTAATTTGGTTTTGGACTTGGGCTATTCCAGTCAATATATATTATAACAGATAGGAGGGTGTTACTGCATGGACTGTGTCACCTTATCTACTCCCGTATTTGGGATATGTTCCCAGTTTCATGGCTTTACACCCCCCCCCCTTTGTCAGGCTTGGTCCAAATTTGTTGCACTAAGGGGTTCTGAGCATACCTCTCAATTGGCCAGATTGTTTCAGACTATCCAGGATTATTGCTCATATTTCTGGTCTGTTTCACAGAATCATTATTTTCATTTCTGTGGTAAATCACTGTGATGATGTGAGGATTTCTGTCAGCAAATGATGACATATATTTCAGTTTCAGAACTCACATCCTCCTGAACATGTATGCTGACACAAACCCTGTTGCTATAGCAACTTTCTACATTTATAACTGCAAGTACGTACATTATGTCCCTGGTCTTGACCCATTGTCCCCCCATTTTGACAGGCTTTGTCCAGAATTCTTGCACTAAGAGGTGGAGAGGTATGGTGCTGGGTATGACTCCACTACATGTTATGAGCATATATATCTATATATATATATATATATATATATATATATATATATATATATATATATATATATATATAGGTTCATAGGTTCATAGGTTGATACTAGGCTATCTGCCCTAGGGCATTTACAAGCCTAGCCAGAGTGTGTTTGGCTTTCACCACCCTTCTTAGATTAGTTGACTGTGCCTCTGTATAGTAGGCCACAGAAGATAGCCCATTTAAGGTTAGTTTACCGTGCCTCTGTCCAGCAGTGACACAGAAGAGATCCCAGGGCTAAATTTACGATCTCCCATTCAAATGTCAAGATTCTTCTTGAAGAGGGTCATTGAGGGGCTCTGTTTGACATGGATTGGGATTTTGTTCCAGAGTGAGGGGAGCCTCTGAGATATGAATTTGTCCCTCCAGCATGTTCTATTTATTTCTGTGCTGAGGTTTAAGTCACTGGAGCGTGTAGTTCTGATGGATTTGTATTTCTTGAGGTGGAGCATGTCCATTAATTCTGGGTTGGACATGGCTTTATATGTCAGGCACAGATCGCCTATGAGTAGGTGGTAAGCAACTGGGTAGAGCTGGAGTTTCTTTAGCCTAACTGCGTAGGGCATCTGTTTGAGTCCCTTGATCCTCTTGGTGAGGTACTTTTGGGGTCTTTCTAGTTGTAGCAGGTGTCGGGTAAGATACATCCCAAATGGGGCATTGTATTCAATTATGGGCCTGATGAGTGATGAGTAGAGGGGCACAATGACCTCTCTTGATCTAGATGTGAACCCCTTTGTGATAAGGTGGGCTATAT
Organism: Protopterus annectens; assembly: GCF_019279795.1. Taxonomy (NCBI): domain Eukaryota; kingdom Metazoa; phylum Chordata; order Ceratodontiformes; family Protopteridae; genus Protopterus; species Protopterus annectens. The sequence goes on along the minus strand of NC_056741.1, from coordinate 1,221,963,547 downwards.
AGAATGTCTTTCTAACCACTTTGGCAATGTGATTGTCAAAGGAGAGATTACAATCTACTTGAGTCCCCAAATCCCTAATTACTTCTTCCGTACTTAATGGATTACCACCTATGTGGTAATTTGTGGGCACTTTGTTTTTCCCAAAGGGGATGACTATACACTTTTTGGCATTTAACTTTAGGCCATGGCTCTGGCACCAGTTGTCCGTCTCTGTGAGACCTTTTTGGAGGATGCTTGTGTCAGCCGGCGAGTTGATTATGTCCCCCAGTTTGCAGTCATCTGCAAACTTTGTCAGCCATAGTCCTCCTGTGTTAGCCTGTACCTCAGAGAAATATATACCGAACAAAAGAGGTCCCAGGACTGAGCCTTGTGGGATGCCACTTGTAACTGGTTTAGAGTCTGACATGGCACCTACAATTCTGACCATGTGGGTTCTATCCGTAAGCTAGTTTGCAACTCATCTTGTGACATATGGGTTGATATTTAAGCTGGTGAGCTTATTTATGATGCCCGAGTGGGGTATTGTGTCGAAGGCTTTTGCAAGATCAAGGTAGGCTGTGTGGACTACCTTCCCTTCGTCTATGGCCTTGGTGACGGTTTCAAAGAAATTGACCAGGTTCAAGAGGTAAGATCTGCCCTTAAAAAAGCCGAATTGGGTAGGATCCAGTGTTTGGAGGTTCCCAATGTCTTTGTTTATGAGTTCCATGATGATACGCTCCATAGCTTTGCAGACCAGGCTAGTTAGGCTTATAGGGCGATAGTTCCCAGGGTCCGTTGTGGCACCACCTTTATGGAGTGGGACTACTGTTGCTGTACGCCATTCTTTGGGTGCATATCCTGTTGTAAGGCTGAGAATGAACAGTGATTTTAAGTGAGGGTTCAGTTCTTCTTGGAGCTCATGTAAAACGCAGCCCGGGACACCGTCCGGTCCCATTGATGCTGTGTTTTTTGCTTTGGAGAGGGCAGCTCTCACCTGAGCATCTGTGATGTCAGGAAGGCTACACTCTGTTGGGATAGTCATTTGCTCATTTGGGGGGAGGGGGGGAGAAGTTTGCACTGAACCTGTCTGCCAGGATGTTGTCAATGTCTGTGGGTTCAGTGTATTTTTTGTCATTTTGCACTAACTCAGAGCATATCTGGGAGTTCCCACCCAGGTTTCTGACATAACTAAAGAAAGCCTTGTGATTATCTTTAGCATCTTGTGCAATTTTTCTTTCGAAGCTAGCCTTAGATGATTTTATGAGGGATCGTAGTTTCTTGCTAGTACTGATCAGAGTTGCCTTCCCTTTCAGTGATTTTGCTCTATCATGTAGTAGCTTTCTCCTTCTGTTGTACAGCTTATTTATGGCTGGAGTCCACCAGACAGGTCTCCTGCCTTTGGAGGAGTGTGTCTTGGTTTTATTTGGGATAGCACGATCCATGCATTCCTGTAGGTATCCATAGAATGCGTTTGTAAAAGATTCTGCGGTTTGGGCCATATTTTCCACTGGCCCTGGGGCTTTGAAGGATTCCACCTCAGTTTTGAGAAGTGGGAAGTTTGCTTTTGAGAAGTTTTTGACCGTGGTTTCCTTTGATGGGGGTGGGGACTGGATATGGATGTCCATAGTGATTAATTTATGGTCAAATCTTACCAATGAGGGGTATACCTCTGGTATGGAACATAGAGTCCCCATGTTGGTGATGATCAGGTCCAATATGTTTTCCCCTGTTGTGGGAGTGGTGACCAGTTGTTCCATAGCATTTGAGTTTATAAATTCTAGGAACCGTGTTTTATATATATATATATATATATATATATATATATATATATATATATATATATATATACATATGTGTGTGTGTGTGTGTGTGTGTGTATATCTATATATATATATATATATATATATATATATATATATATATATACATATGTGTGTGTGTGTGTGTGTGTATATATATATATATATATATATATATATATATATATATATATATAGATATATGTATATATATCTTTTGATCTCTATACATATATTTATATAACACAATATATGTATATATTCTATACGTGTTTGTTTTATAATGTGCATATTTATATATACTAAACATGACTAATTCCACAGTGTTTATTCCCTAATATTCTACACCTGTACTGAATGATATATTTGAAAAAGCAGCATTCATTATTACAGCTCAGATGGTGTAGTGGTATATTGCTCTGACTACGGTGTACAGGGTCCTGGGTCCAAGACTTGGCAGGGCTGGTTTTTTTTTTTGTTGCTGGACAGAACAGTGGCTGATGGAGACAGAGTGATTAAGGGAGTTTTAAGCAGTTGTAAGGGGGTTTGCACGGGTTTGCGAGATGGGTAGTAATGCCAACATACCGTTAAACAAGAAACTCCTTAATGTGTATAGGCATCACTTAGCATTGTGCAAACTCACTGCTGCTTACTGCCACTTACCCCATGCTAATTTCTTTAAAAGAAAAGAAAAAAGGGGTGATAGGAAAGTGATGAAAAAGGGAGCATGCAGATGGAAAAACAATATGAAAGATAGCTGGGATGTGCAGGATGGGTGTAGGGAAGGTCCATAGCTGTCCATGTCTGATACAGCAACAGCTGTGCATTTGTACAGAATTTGGAGGTGAATTTGGACACTCATAGGTTCATAGATTCATAGATTAGTACTAAGCTAACTGCTCTTGTGAGCCATTTTAAGCCTAGCCAATTATCCCTTGTGAGACTCAAACCTTGCACCTTGTGTTTGTAAGGCAAATACCTTAACCATTAGGCCACCCTTCCAACCCCATAAACAACCTTTGCAAGACTTGAACCCAGGACCCTGTACACTATAGTCACAGTAGTTAACTACTAAGCCATCACAGCAGTGAGAGAGGGGTGAGGACAACAGTAATATGTTTTTAAGTCAATTAGACCACATTATATGTGTCCAGTGGACACATGTGCAAAATGGACAACTATGTATGGTGCAACTTTTTTTGGGGAACAGATTGCCCCTTTTTTTTTATAAGGTGAGAGTGGGATGTTGGGGAAGGATAGTAGGCATATTTGGGGAATTAAGCTGGGTAAGAGGACAGCAAGACAGCAGACAGGGGTGGTATATGACACATGTGGGGGGTAAACACCTTGCACTGGGAGGGTGGTTGGGAATCGCACTCCCACAAGCCCTCAAATGGATATAGTGTGACTGAGGTCCCCACCCATGGGCAGTCACCACTGCACCTTCATGGCCCCAAAGGTGGCTGTGCTGGGGGCTGAGGAGGAGGGGCAGGCTGACCCTCAAGATGCGCCACATGGCCCTCAAGCTGGAGTAGCTGATCTTCATACTCCTTTCAAAGCTCACTATGCACTAATCCCTGGACCTGATTATGGTTGACGGTGTCCTGTCCGTGCCCACTCTCAGGGGGAGATGGACCCCATCCCCTGAGGTGGTTCCACCCGAAGGTGGTATAGGACCAGTAGATGAGGAGGTCCTGGGCTGGGTCCCAGATGTGCTGGGGCCCAGCGCCATGGCCAGTTGAGGCAGGACAGGCAGATCCACTGGGATTGGCCTTCCCAGACATGCTATGATATTGAGGTTTTACAACATATGGTAGTCAGTCACGGACAACACATTCCAGGATTAGTTATAACAGCATGCATGGGTGTTCCCATTAACCCAAAACAACAGATATGAAACAGTTGCATAGCGAACAGAACACATGCATATATGGAACCACAGTGGGCAATATAACAGCATACAGGTTACATTGATAGCAGCAGGCCACCAATGATAGTATTTGAACAGGGAGCATTAATAATCAAACATTTAAATATTTGTAGAACAATATGACACATGTCCCAACAGCAGGTTTGTTGAAAGCATACCAGCTGATTTACATGTTTAGATTATTGGTGCAGATAGGGTGGGGGAGAGAAATGTCAATTAACAAATGCATAGGCTTCAGTTGCTCACAACTTTAATGATAATTGCTCTAATCATTACTGTCTAGGCATTACCACACTTTACATTGATGTATGGCCTTGGGTTGGGCAGTGGTATGTTGGTACACAGTGTATAATTACAGTCTTCTTACAGCTCATTTATACTTTTTCTCACCTGGGAGACCTGTGGAGGAAATTTCTGTTAACAATACCTGACTGTTTCTACACATATTCACATATTTTTGGGTGAGATTATACATACAGCTTAATACCACTCCCGTGATTCAAAACATGCCTGTTTGTGCAAAAAGGTACATGCATGCTGTTTTCTGCATAATACTCTCTTGTTTGGACAATCTGCTTGATAATTCTGACATTCATGCATGACAGATAGTTCTTATACTGTGTATTCATACCTTCACATATTACAGTATGGAAAACAATGGTTAACGCAACATTACTATTCAGGAATCTGATCTTGGTGCATGGAACATTTCTTATAGTTAATCTGCTTTACAACTCCATGATCTTTGTCAGCTGAGCCTCAATTAATTAATGCTGTCAGAGTCATAGTTTCTGTGCAGAACCTGTGCACATTTAGATTCATACTACCACATAGCAAGGTAAACACAACAGTCTGAGGTTTTGAGTTTTATTGACAGGTACTGACACTTTTATTGATATATATATATATATATATATATATATATATATATATATATATATATATATATCCTGTGCCTCACTATTACTCTGCTAATGTCTCATTTATTTAGTGCAAACAATACACATTACTAACTCTGGTAGCCTTTCTATTTATTTGCCCTGACTACTGCAAGCTAGATTTGTACTCACCAGTCTCGCGACACAGCCTTAGCAGCCTGCTGGCATGGGCATCTATGTTCACAGCCTTCTCATCTGCAGCTGTACAGAAGATAGAGAAACATTTATGCATACCTATCCATCTCATACTTAGGCTGGACTTTGTTACACAATAATTGATACTGATACACACTGCTTGAACATTCTGTGCCCAAGCGTCTTGGATCCACTGGTCCAAGAGGTCCCTCTTCCTATGCTTCAGGTCAGCATAATGATGCTGGACCTACTCACCAGTCTGAGGGATACCAGTAGCACTGGTCAGGTCACGTGCGGGATGGTCCCAGGCCTCTGTTTGTATTGAGAGCCCTGGTACTGATCCTGCAGCAGTCTCCCTTCATTATGTTTTATGAGGCATCCAACCATGACCCTGGACTCCTGAATGCCCCAACACTGTGCCCGAAATTGCACTCCCTCACCAACACCAGCCATAGTGCCTGCAGTGATCGGCTACAAATGGCTATAGTTGTATTTCCACCTGCGGGGTTTAAATATGACTGGATTCCCACCCTTTGCTGTACTTGGCCAATTTTGAATATGCTGAGCTAAGATAAGCGACGGGAAAACCTGCCTAGCTAAGATAAGCATTGCTTAAAGGGGTAGATGGTAAGCACTGCTTACCAGTGCACAAACCCAATTAGCTACGCTAATTATTGCTAAGTCTTTACATTTAAGCAATGCTTACACCAGCTAAGCTTAGCTGAGCAAAATTTACAGTTGTTCAGCTTTCATTTTATGGACTATCAGGATTGTGGGGTTGATACCTTATTAATGACATCTTATGTGCATATTTACCTTCCATAACATTCCCCTATGTGCTTTCATTACATTATATTTTTTGTGGCTATACTGTATGGAACACTTGTGTTTATATGGGGGTTTCACATCTGTACTACACTGGCACCTCACATTTGGACCTGCTACACTACCCTGGTTAATAAATGTAAATTATTCACTACCTATTTATAAAAAAAATATATTTTAGTGCTGTTTTCACATATAAAAAATTAATGGACTGCATTGGGGCTCAAACTGTGAATGACTGCATGCTAAGTGAAAGCTCTAACCACTACATTATCTCACTTTGGCTACTTTAGCTATATATTTATATTTAGTTCCTTTGGATGTTTAAGCTATGGTAAACACAGCTGTGCGACATGCACACTCGCTCAGCTATGCTAAAACTTTAGTGGGGACAGGAAAAAAATTATTTGTTTTATTTTTCTTAGTTAGGGATATGCACGTAGTTAACAGTCATACCTCTCCACCTCTTAGAGTATAACATCTGAACAAAGCCTAACATGATGGGGGGGGGGGGACAAAGGGGGACAGATTTTAAATAACTCTCCTACAAACTTTGAAAGTTGATAAAATAATAGGTTTTGCATTAGCATGACTTATTTAAAGGATGTGAAGTCTTAAACTCAAATGTCTGTCATTATTTAATGACTTTGAGCCTCAGCTCTTTACCAGGACAGTAGGAGGAACACACCTAACATATAAGGCACAAATCTGGACATTCTGCAAATATCTGTTCAGCTGGGAGGTATGCTAACATTGTCCATGTACACTGTTTTTTTTTCAAAGTGATGTATGGCACTTCCTGAGTGCAGGGGACATGTTTACTGTGTGAGCACTGCTCAGACATGCCCCCCTGCACTTGTTCACACATTGTCCCAGTGCAGGCTATACAGCAGCACACCTTCATGAATATGCAAGGCAGGCTGCTGTGCTGAATGAGCACCATCCACTCTGTGCAAGAATAGCCTTATTCATGCACATTGCTTTCATGAATCAAAGGGGTAAAGTATGACAAATAAACCAGGGACAAGACCATGTTGCAAACTGTTATCATTATAACAGTGAACCTGTATCTATAAAGTGTAAAAGGAAACAAATATTACAAACACAAATACAAAACTGCAAAATACGCAAAAAAAAAAAAAAAATGAAGCCACTTAAAAGTAAACCATTTATTTTCCAGGTAACTCGGCCTTTTTGCCTTAAAGGGATACAAAATACAAATTGCCAGCGCTTTAAATAATCACAATTCAATTGCTTTGATTAATTATATAATTAATTATAATTACTCAATTATCAAACATTCCCACCATCATTTTAGGAAACCCTACAATACCAAAATATACCAAATCCCATCAGCAACCCTCGCATAAATTCACACAAACCTAAAAATTCAACAAAACCTCTTAGTTGAGACCCCTGGGGGAAAGAGTGTCATAATTAAATATAAATGTAGTTTCAAGTTGGTTTAAATGACTGTGGAAATTTTTGATAATTGAGTAATTATAATTAATTATATAATTAATTAAAGCAATTGAATTGTGATTATTTAAAGTGCTGTATTTAAAGTGCTGTCAGTTTGTATTTTATATAACTTGAAGGCGAAAGGCTGAGGTGCTTGGAAAATAAACGGTTTACTTTTACATGGCTTTATTTATTTTTTTTATTTATTTATTTTTTGTATGTAAAAGGAAAGAGTATTACATTAGTCACTACTTGTTGGTTCAAATACCACACTCCCCAAATTTAAAATCAGTCCTTTACAATATTGTTTTATGTTGCCATAAATAAAAATACAGTTAGCTAGTCTTTTCAGCTTTTCCCAGTTAGGGGTTGCCACAGCAGAACTCTAGTCTGCTAATGATTGGCAGTAGATTTTTATGGTGATGAGTTGCCAGCCCAACACCCAACCTTCAGTGAAGGCACACCCATTCATGCATGTCTTTCAGAGGCCACTCAACCGCAAGGAGGACATGCAGACTCCACACAGAAGGCACTCCAGCCGAGAATCGAACAGGAGAACCTCTTGCTGTGAGGCAACAATGCTAATGCTGTACCACCATGGATTATATAAATAAAATACAGTAGTGTTACGTATTCCTAATGATAACATTAAAATACAGACCTCTATACCTATGGCTCAGATTGCCTACTGTCAAATATAATCAGTGTACATGGAACATACATATGTGCAATATATGCAACCATGAATGATTGCTGGATGTGATATCATCTGTACAATAGTGTATCTATGTTAGCAACAGGGTATTATTCAAAGTACTATAGATATTTATCAGTATTTGGTAGTGTTAAAAGTATAAGATAACAGAATATAGTAAATTATTTGTAGAAAGCTTTGTATATTATCTGTGCGGTTACTAACATCCTTTCATTTTTTTCTCTCACCCCACTCCTTCTCTTCATTTTTTTATGTATTTCTTATTTTTTATTATTATTTGCATTGTTATTATTATATTATGTATATAATCATATTTTTCATTATCAGAATTATTTTTATTACCTATGTTTTGTTTATTATGTATAATTTTCTATTGTTTTTCTGTTAAATACATTTTCATTTCTTATTATTTATCATTGTGTTTGCAAGTATATTATTTATTTTTATATTAATTTATTATATGTTTAAATTTTATTTAATGTTATTCTGTCCATTATCTTGTGTTATGTTTTATTTCATTATTGAATTTTAATTTTATTTATGTTATTACTACAGCAGTAGGGTAGGCCAGTTCCCTGTGGTCCAGCTACACTCCCTCCACTGGCTAAAGCACCAAGGCCCAGCACTTCTGGGGTGCAGCCTGGCTGCATCCCCCTACTGGGGTTGCCCTATCTGGACCCTTGGGAAGTTCTGCCCCAGAGGATAGGCCTGTGGCTCCCTATGTGAGCAGAGGCAGAGTGGGTAATATTGTCACACGAGCTGAACTGCCAGGTCTGGTGCATAAGATCATGCACAACATAACTGGTGCATGCCTATGCAGAGTGGAGACACTGCTGTCCATTGTCATCCTGAATAACACAATGACACACAGACATCAGAGACTGTAGCCATTGACACAGTGAGGTGGCAGTGATGATAGTCCAGTGGGTAAGAACTTGATTTTCATGTCACCAAACATGATGTCCATAGGTTCATGATCCCCCCACCCTTACCCCAGCCATGCTGTTCACCCCCTATTGTGTCTTTCACTAACCCTGTCTCTTGTCTTGTAAGTCTTGTCTGTCATCAAATGCTTTGTCACCTTGCCTCCCCCAGACTTTACTCTGTCCCTTTCCCAACATTCCACTCTCCCCTTAATAAAAAAGAAAAGAGAACCTGTTCTAAAAAAAAAATCACCCCATACATAGCTCTCTATTTTGCACACTTGACAAACTTAATTTGGTCCAATTGGCTTCACAATGCAATTATGTTGTCACCCATCTCTCTGGAGATGGCAGTCTAAATTCATCTAATAATCTGTACATGTGCTCAAGAAATGGAGAAGATAGGAAAGTGGTGAAATGGGGCAAGCAGGGGGAAAGAACAAAGTGAAAGGAAGGCAGGAATGTGCAGGAAAGGTGTAGGCCAAAGCCTTAGCTATCCATTTCTTCAACAGTAACAAGTGAGCACATGTACAGATTCTTAGCTGAATTTGGACTGTCACCTCCAGAGGGAGGAGTGACAACAACATAATTACATTGTGAAGCCAACTGGACTAAATTAAGTGTGTCAAGCAGACACGTGTGTGAAATGCAGAGCTATGTATGGGACAATATATATATTTTTTAAGAAGAACTGCACAAACAAACTCAATAAACATATTTATTTCATTATGGTTTGGTGTTTCCTACATTTTAACACCAATCTGCGACTATTTACAGGTTTTAAATATTTTTATACATAATTTCTGAATCTGACCACATGGGGTCTAGCATCTTGAAGTGATCTTGATTCTTTAGTCTGCCTCTAGGTATTCCACAATGCAGTGCTTGTCTGTAAAAAAATACATCATGCATAGGTTCATAGGTTGGTACTAGGCTATCAGCCCTAGGGCCTATACAAGCCTAGCCATAACAATTCCCTGGTTATTTCTTCCCACACTATTTACTTCCCTGGACCCCTGTCTAGCAGGGCAACTGACATGATCCCCGGGGTGAATTTCCTTTCTCCCATCCAGTCGTCAAGGTTCCTTTTGAAGAGGGCCAAAGAGGCACTCTGCTTGACATGTATGGGCAATCTATTCCAGAGTCCGGGGAGTCTCTGGGTCAGGAACCTATCCCTCCATCATGTTTTCTTTATTGTGATGACAAGGTTTAGATCCCTGGAGCGTGTGGCTCTGAGGGATTTGGATTTCTTTAAGTGTAGCATGTCCAACAGCTCTGGGTTTGACATGGCCTTGTATGTTAAGCAGAGATCGCCTCTGAGTAGACGATATGCGACAGAGTATAGCTGAAGTTTTTTAAGGTGGTCAGCGTAGGGCATCTGCTTTAGGCCTGTGATTCTTCTAGTGAGGTATGTCTGCGGCCTTTCCAGTTGTTGCAGATGTCTTGAGAGGTACATACCAAACAGGGCGTTGTATTCTATAATGGGTGTAATGAAGGATGAGTACAGTGGGACAATGACCTCCTTTTTTCTGGATGAAAAGCCTTTAGTGATGAGGTGTGCCACATAGAAGGATTTCCTGACTGTTGTGGTGATGTGGTTATCGAAGGTGAGGCCACTGTTCACCTGTGTCCCTAAGTCTCTTATCACACATTCGGTGTTTAGTGTACTGCCACCTATATGGTAATTCACGGATACATGTTTTTTCCCAAAGGGGATAACTATACATTTCTTGACATTGAGCTTGAGCCCATGGCTCTGGCACCAAGCATCTGTTTCTGTAAGGCCCTTTTGTAGAGTATCCACATCATTTGGGGATTCAATAACGGCTCCCAGTTTGCAGTCATCTGCAAACTTTGTTATCCAGAGTCCCTTAGTGCTAGCCTGTACTTCAGAGAAGTAGATGCCAAACAACAGCGGTCCCGGGACTGAACCCTGAGGTATTCCACTTGTCACTTGTCTGGAGATGGATTTGGAGTTGGCTACTTTTACAGTGTGGGTTCTATCAGTAAGCCAGTTAGCAACCCATTGGGTGACGTAGGGATTAATGCCCACCTTAGTAAGTTTATCTATGATTCCAGAGTGGGGGATGGTGTCAAAGGCCTTGGCAAGGTCTAGATAGGCTGTGTGGACCACCTTACCCTTGTCCATGGCTCTGAAGACTGATTCGAAGAAGTCAATCAGGTTCAGGAGACAAGATCGGCCCTTCACGAACCCAAACTGGGTGGGGTCCAGTGTTTGAAGGTTGCCAATGTCTTTGTTTATAAGTTCCATGATAATACACTCCATGGCCTTGCAGATAAGGCTTGTCAGACTGTTGGGACGGTAGTTTCTGGGATCCAAGGTGGATCCCCCCTTGTGGAGTGGGATAACTGTAGCACTGCGCCACTCAGTCGGCACAAAACCTGAGGTGAGGCTATGATTAAACATGACACTTAGGTGAGGTGCCAGTTCATATTGTAGTTCATGTAGTACACAGCCCGGGATGTCATCTGATCCCATGGATGCTGTATTCTTAGCTTTGGAGAGTGCATTTTTTACCTGTATGGCCGTTATTACTGGAATTTGGCAATCTTCCGGTATTGAGATGGGCTATTTAGGGGGTGAGAGGGGTGAAGTTGGCACTGAATCGATCTGCCAGGATATTGGCAATATCCTTGGGATCAGTATATTTAATGCCATTCTGTTTTAGCTCAGAGCAGATCTGAGCATTGCCAATTAGATTCTTGACATAGTTATAGAATGCCTTGTGGTTGTCTTTGGAATCTTTGGCAATTTTATTTTCGTAACTAGCTTTGGAGGATTATATGAGGGATCTCAGTTTCTTACTAAGGCTGGTAAGGAAGTTTTTTGCATCCTGGAATTTTCCTCTTTTCTGCAGGCCTCTTTCTTCCTAAATCTCCTGTCACTGCATTGATTTTACATGCATACACTGCTGTCTTTCAGTCAGTTTTAAGTAACATTTCATGCTGTTCAGTGACTACTTAAAACACAAACAGTGCAAATGCCACAGAACAGACTAAAAGTGCTTTTTACTGCTGCTTCTTTTTAAAATGGCTAAATTGCAGTCTTTTGTGAAACCTGAATTGTACGACTTTGACTCATCCCCCATTCCCCTTCACCCCTAACTTCCCTAGCTGTCAAAGTGCTAAGGGCAATTTGAGCTGTTACCTGCTGTGATTGACAGCTCACAGCAGAAGACTTGACTCATTTACTATTTCCTTGTTCAAGCCTTCACTTTCTATATGGGTAGGGGAAGGACCAGGGAACTGTGACATCACAGCACGGGTGGGTTTTTAGGACAGTTGGGGTGATGTCAATCTGGGGAGGAAATTGGCCAGAAAACTACCTGTATTCATTGATCTTGACGACATTTATTATTTATTTTATTTTATTTGAAGTTTGTTTGCCAGGATGGTCCATTGGGACGAGTGAACCCATTTTCAATGGAGTCCTAGGGAGAAAAGCTCCACAGATACAATATCAGGTAAAAATATAAAATAAAATATAATTATAAAATAAAGTAAAAGTAAAGAATGCAATACAATGGCATAATATCAGGTAAAATCTAAAAAAGTAGAGAATACAATACGTGTAATAGTTTGTAAAAGTGAACAGAAGAGTACATATAAGCATGTGAAAATGCTAATACAGCTGGAATGTGAAGTATAGTGACAATTCATATCAATTTACAAATAAAACTATTTTTTTTTCAGGAATGTTAAATGAAGGCAATAGTTAGTAGGTATGTGCAGAAGATATTAACTTTAAGAGATTATTTACAATGTGTGTGTTCCCACAGGGGATGCGATTGTAGATTGGGGAAGGTAAGGTAGTAGCTGGGGATGTTATGCAGGATGAGAACATGAGCATTCCCAGCGAGATGATAAATGTGAGTGGAGGAGAGTTTTGAAGATGGGAAGGCTGCTGGTGCTGCAGATTTGAGGTGGCAGGGAATTCCAGAGACGGGCTAGAGAAATAGAGAGTAGGAGTTTGCCTGCTGGACGTGCATGTTTGTGGAGTTCAATTAGGTTCTGAGTGCTGGTTCTTAGGGGTCTGTTAGGTTGGTGCATGGTGACGGTTGAGGTGAGTGAGGGACAGAGTGAGGGCTTGAAAATGAGCTTATGAGCATGAGTTAGCTGAGTGTAGATAAGGTAGTTTGGGAGCTCTAGCCAGTTTAGTTTGTGGAGGGCAGTGCAGTGATGGGAGGAGGATCTATGGCCAGTGGTGAATTTGGCTATTTTGTTGTAGCAGGAGGAGAGTTTTGTTTTGGTAGAGGATTTTAGGTTGGTTAAGAGTGGGGCCCCATAGAGGAGAGAAGGGATTAGATATGTGGTGGAGAGGAGGAATCTAGTGGATGGAGAGAGGAAGCGGATGTGGCGATAGAACATACCAAGTTTGTGGTGTGTTTTTTTAATGTTTGTTTGTATGTGAGAATCAAAATTAAACTGATTATCAATGAGAGCTCCTAACAGTATAGCACTGGAAATTACTTCTAGGGATGTGTTGTTGTGACTAGTTATAAGGAAAGAATTTATGTCGATAGTTATGCTTTTGGATGGGGTGAATATCATGAGTTTGGTTTCTGATGGATTTAGAGCTAGATGGTTATCATGCATCCATTTTTCAGTTGTTGAGAAGGCATCTTGAGTTAGTTTTATAAGGGAGGGAATGGACTTTGCAGCACAGATAATTGTAGAATCGTCTGCATATTGAACTATTTTAGCATTTGGGATATTGTGGTGGAAGTCATTAATGAAGATGTTGAACAGTAGGGGCCCTAATATGGAACCTTGGGGTACACCAGTGACTGTGTTGAGGAATGAGGAGGTAGTTTTCTTCCTTTTAACGGATTGTTGCCTGTTGGCAAGGTAACTTGTAAACCAGTTGATACAGGAGGATGAAAGATGTAGGTCAGAGAGTTTGGTCAGGAGTAGGGAGTGGGAGATGGTATTGAATGCCTTAGACAGGTCTAGGAGGAGGGTGGAGACAATATGGTTATAATCTCTGGCTTTATTTACAATTTTGAGGAAGGAGAGTAGTGCAGTAGAGGTACTGTGGCCAGGTCTGAAATCATGTTGTGTTGGGGTTAGTAGGTGGCTGTTGGTGAGGTATGGTAGTAGTTGTATGTGGATGCATTTTTCAAGTAGTTTGGAGATGGGAGATAAGATGGCTATAGGTCTAAAGTTGGAGATGTTATTATTGTTACCTCCTTTGTGGAGGGGAATAATGTAGGCTTTTTTCCAAATTAGGAGTACATAACCTTCTTGGATTGACCTGTTTATAAGTATACAGATAGGGAAGGCGATGGCATCTTCAGCTGTCTTTAGGAAGAAGGAAGGGATGTTATCAGGGGCATTAGAGCATGGTTTTAATTTGAGAAGGAGTTTTTTTTATGGTAGATACAGGTATGGGCTTGAGAGAGAAGAGAGGGATATGGGAGGAGGAAGAATCTAAGGAGGAAGGGGTGGTGGGAATTTTTGGTGGGTGAGTGGAACTGTTTGTGAATGATGATGTTAGTTTTGATATGGAGTCAATGAAGAAGATGTTAAATTGGGAGGCTAAGATGGTATCAGAAATATTGTGATCAGGGTGTGGGTTTTCTTTTCTGCCAGGGTTGAAGAGGGAGGAGATACTGTCCCAGAATTTATTGGGGTTGGTCTTGTGATTGTTTTGGAGGGTGATATAGTAGGATTTGCGGTCAGAAGTGATAAGTTTCTTAACTTTGTTGCGGAGTATTTTGTATTCATTTAGGGTGTCTGGTGCTGTGTGTTTATAGTGGTTTTTCAAGGCTTTATCACGGAGGCACATGACAGCTAAGGTATTTTTGCTTAACCATGGGATAGTTTTGCTCTTAATTCTTTTCATTTTTAGGTGGGCCAGGGTGTCTAGAAGGTTTAGAAATGATGTATTAAAGTAGGTGACAGCTTCATCTAGGGGAAGTGTATTTAGGGGACTCCAGTGAAATTGTTTAAGTAAGTCTGAGAAGGTGTTGGGGTTAAAGTTTTTTAAGGAGTGTACAGAGATGGTGGTATGTGGCAGTTGTAGGGATGGAGAGTGACAGTGAGCAAAAGTAGGAAAGTGGTCACTGAAGGAGTCAGGGAGTGTACCGCTACTGGAGATATGGTGTGGGTGTGCTACCAGAATCCAGTCTAGGGTGCTTCCAGGGGAATGGTCCTTAGATGGTCTGGTTATTGTATCGATTAGCTGATAAAAGTTGTAAAGGTTTATATTTAGGGGGTTTGTAGGGCATTGGATTGAGAACCAATTGATGTTAACGTCACCTAGGATAACTATTTCATTAGTAATGTTGGTGGAGAGCCAGAAGAGGATGTCCTCAAGAATGGGTATATTATCACCAGGAGGGATATAGAGGATTGGAGACTGCAGCAAGCTTTTCCAGGGTGGGATAAATGTTTTTTTGAAAGTGAAACCACCACAGTACAGTAAGGTACTGCTGTAAATAGGAATAAAAAGGTCAGAGAAGTTGAGCATTTAATAACGGAATCCTGTTGTCCACCTTTAAGGAGAGATTGGAATGTTGGGGAAGGGACACAGGCATGTTTGGGGCAGGCAAGTTTGGAAGCTGAGGAGGCATTTGCAGACAGACAAGACATACAAGACAAGAGACAGGGTTGGTGAAGGATACAAGAGGGGGGTGAACACCTTGGTTGGGGGGTGGGGGGTCAAGGTCCCGCAGACATCAGGCATGGTAACAGTGTGACTCAAGTCCTCACCCATTGGACTGTCAACACTGTTCCATCACTGTGCCACTGGCTGCAGTGGCTGACATCTGCTCCTACAGCCAGTCTGTCATACCAGGATGGAAAGCAGTGTAGATCATAGTGTGTGTGCTGTACCTTTAAAGCCACTGTAGTTCGTGGGCACATGCATATAAGTACTGAGCATATGCAAGCAGAGTGTAATTTTGTGTAAGCAAAGTGTCATTTTGTGTAAGCAGCCATTTTGTGTAAGCAGTACATGTATGTGTGTAGCAGTCAGTCAGTTAGCTAGTTAATTTAAGTTTTTTTGTTCCAGTCATCCATCCTGATGTGTTTATGTGTAATAAATATCTTAAATGAGCACCCAAGCCTCATTGTCTTATTTGAATATACAAGATAAGTGACATGGTATCAGAATGAGATCGAAAGTCAAAACTTTTTAAAACCATGAGGCAAGTAGTCAGAAATGGAGGAATATACTCAAATGATTCACAAATAACTCATAAACAGGTCAGGAACTATTTTCAGGTACTTAAACTCATTTTCACTTAAACAATATAAAGCAAAGCATTCAAAATATTTAAAATGAATTACTGAATAAATGAAATGTTTGAAATTGTGACATATTAATAAAAGTATTAGAAATAATTATGAAAATGTTTGAAACAATATCCGAATCATACAAGTTGTTCAAAAAAATAGAAAATTACTGTATATTTCACAATGTACTACTTTTTTCTCATTAACTAAAGCTGTTCAAAGTGTCCAAAGTGTGCAAGGTATTGGCAGGGGTCTATATTACAACAGCAAAGAGGCGTTTAATCAAATGCCTCTTTACTGACACATATACAGCGAACGCACTAAAGCGCGAATGCTCAAAACACCGATTTCTTTCCCTGGGAAAGAAATCGGTAGTACTAACACACAAACACACACACACCCTACCCCCTCCACCCCCCACACCCCCCTAACTAAATATACCAACTCCGAGATTGCACTACAGTGGGGAAAGGGGCAAACAAATGGGGAAGGCCAAGCAATTTCTTTCCCAGGGAAAGAAATCGCTGTTATGAACGTTCACACTTTAGTGCGTTCACTCTATATGTATCAGCAAAGAGGCGTTATATTAAATGCCTCTTCGCTGTTGTAATATAGACCCGTTGGCAGTGTGTGCAGAATTATAGTACAGTCTTTTCAAAGAGTACAGTTATTTCAAAGAGACTGTTGTGCAGTAGAATACAATTACAAGTACCTGGTGTGTGTTTGAAACTTGTTTGGCATGGCAGAGAGATTTTGTAGACCTGGTCCGCTTGTGTTTGATAGCAATACTGATGAAAATTAGAGAGTATTTGAACAAGAATATGATATTTTCTTACAGGCTGTTTTTTCTGGTAAAGATGCACATGCAAAAGCATTTATTCTGCTCAGTTTAGCAGATTCAGAAGCCTTTGAGAGAGAGAAAGTTCATTTGTTTATGCACCTGCTGTCTATGCAGAAAAAGGAGAGAACCACCATATTGTGGTTCAGGCTGAAATACAGAAATAATTTGAGTGCTTAAAATGTAAATTTAGAGAAATGTGCAACCCTCAAACA
Organism: Protopterus annectens; assembly: GCF_019279795.1. NCBI lineage: Eukaryota > Metazoa > Chordata > Ceratodontiformes > Protopteridae > Protopterus > Protopterus annectens. The sequence continues at coordinate 1,221,946,529 of NC_056741.1, read as the reverse complement.
AATATGAAAATGGAAAGGTGCATATTTTACACAAAAGATCAAAAGCCTGGTAAAACTTTTGCAGCATATATAACTGATATGAGAAACAAGCCAAAAATGTACAGATTTGGTGATCTAAGAGATGAGTTGATAAAAGACAGGCTTCTGTGTGATGTTAATAAAGTTGCAGTGAGAAATATTTTGCTTGACACAGTGATTTAACTTTAAGCAAAGCCACAGAGATTTGTCAAATATATGAGCTTAGAGAAAAGCACAAGAATATACTTACAGATGAGAAAAGCATGCTTGCAGCTTCTTCCAGTATGAATGTTGATACTATGCAGCATGAGGTTAAAAGATATAGGCCAAAGGTTCTGGCTCTCACAGTGAAACCCAGGGCAGCTATAGTAAAACCCAGGGTGCATGCAGCAAAACCGAGGGGTGATTTACCAAAACCCATGGTGAGCCTCATAGTCAAATGTCATAATTGTGGGGGCAGTCACAAACCTAAACAAAAGAAGTGCTTAGCTTCTGGTCAGCAATGCCACAGATGTAAAAAGTTGAATCATTTCAGAAAGCTTTTTAAATCTAAAGAGGCACATTCTTTTATTAAGAGAATTTAAAGAAGCAAGTTGATCAAATAGAAAGCTGCTGCCCTACTTTTTATGTTGGTGGTATCTCTGTGCTTGAGAAATTGGTTAATGCAGTAGATTTGGTGGCAAAGAGCAAAGTATTTTGTACTGAACTGATTAATGAGATACCTGTGGAGCTCAAAGTTGATACTGGTTCAAAGTGCAATGTTATGTCAGCAGTAATGTTTGCTAAAGTGAAAGGTGGTGAAAAACGTGATTTGGCAAAGTGTGCAAAGTTTATTACTTATGGTGCTGAAGAAATTCAAACTGAAGACTCACTAGTGCTTTCATGCTATTCTGCTGGGAACAGCCATGACTTGCAGTTTTACGTAGTCAAAAGACATGTGCAGTCATTGTTAGGCCTCAAAGATCATTTGAAAATGTGACTGATTTCATTTAATAAGTTCATCATGTGAGCATGAAAAACAACAAAGGTTTCACCCAGAATATTTTTTCTGAATATGCTGATATTTTCAAAGACGAGCTTGGCAAACTCTCAGGCATGTACTCCATGAAGTTAGACCACAAGATAAGCCCAGTTGTCAGAACAGCATGGAAAGTTCCAGTAGCAATGCAGGGCAAAGTAAAAGCAGAGCTAGACAGAATGGTGTGTTTAGGAGTAATTTGTCCAGTAGAAGAACCAACTGAATGGGTATCCTCCATGGTAGTAGCTCATAAGAAAAGCTCAGATGGCATTCGAATGTGTATTGATCCAAGAGGAACAAAGCACTGAAATAACCTCATCACCTGATGTGTACAGTTGAATAAGTTGCTGCTCTCATGCCAAATGCCACTGTTTTTTTTCTGTTTTGGATGCAAAATGTTCATTTTGGCAGATTTTGGTCGATCGAAAATCTTTCTTGCTAACCACTTTCCGTACACCATTTGGAAGGTACAGATATTTCTGCCAGCAAAGTCTTCCAACATACAATGGAGCAATTGTTATGGGTTATCCATGTGCTGTTATAGTAGATGATATTCTTGTAGGAGGCAATGGTGAAGTCGAATATAATAGAAACCTCAGGAAAGTTGTAGATCATGTTCGTGAGGTGAATCTTAAACTGAATCCACAGAAATGTAAATTCAGGATGAAAGAAGTTACTTATGTGGGTCATTTGTTTGCCATTTCAGGCTTACAACCAGATCTGTCCAAGCAAGCAGCAATTCTTGAGATGCCAGCTCCAAACAATGCCACATCTTTGCAACATTTTCTTGGTATGGTCAACTATTTAGGCAAGTTCATTCCTGATTTAAGTGACCTTTCAGCACTGATATGAGATGTAACTTGGTCCAGATAGGAACAACACTAAAGAGCATTTGATGTCCTGAAACAGAAAATTGCCAGTTCACACACTTTGATTTATTATGATATTCACAAACCTGTAACTCTTTCCTGTGATGCTTCAAAAAATGGTCTTGGAGAAGTAATTCTTCAAGAGTGCAGACCAGTAGCCTATGCATCTAGAGCTCTAACAAACTGAGATGCAGTATGCACTAATTGAAAAAGAACATTTGGTAATAGTGTTTCCAAGTTCGAAGTTCAATGATTATATTTATGGCTGAACCATCCAAACAGAGACTGATCACCAACCTCTGGTTACTATTTTGAGAAAGCCAATGCACACAGCTCCAGCTAGATTACAACACATGATGTTAAAATTGCAAAAGTGCAATTTCAATATGGTTTACATAAAAGGCAAACTTCTTTATCTTGCTGATACTCTATCTAGATTGCCCATATAAGGCACTGACCAGCATGACAATGAGAAAGCTGATTTTGAAGTCATGAAAGTGAGAAATTTTTCTTCTACGTGTCTTGAAGAGCTTAGAAATCACATAACTTCAGATCCACTTCTCCAGAAGTTGAACCATTTTATCAGTCATGGATGGCCAGCAAAACAATCGTCTTTACCACAACACCTGCAGCAGTATTTTTCTTGTAGAAATGAGATTTTGATGGAAGATGGTATCATTATGAAAGGTCCTAGAGTGATAATTCCAAAATCCTTGCAACAAGAGTATATTAAAATCTTGCATCAAGGTCACCCAGGAACTCATTCTACCAAAAGAAGGGTGAGAGGACTAGTATTTTGGCCTTCTATGTCAAAAGATATTGAGAAGAAAATCTCAGCTTGTTAGATTTGTAATAGTACTAAATCACACCAACAAAAAGAAACATTTCAGCTAAACCAGATTCCTGAACTACCTTGGTCGACAGTAGCCACAGATATTTTTGAATGGAATGGTCAACATTATTTGGTGCTAGTAGCCTCTTGTTTAAATTAGTTTGAGATTGACCTACTTCCTAACCTAACATCCAACACTGTCATTACGAAGTTGGAGTCATTTTCTGTCCATGGTAGTCTGCAAAAAGTAATTTCTGACAATGGTGCACAGTTTACAAGTCAGCAATTCAAAAGATTTGTTGAGGCATGGAACTTTGTTCATGTTACTTGTAGTCTTAAGTATCCACAGTCTAATGGCTTGACTGAACATGCAGTTCAAAGTGCAAAACAGTTGTTGGAAAAATCCAAAAGGTACAAAACCTATATTTTTCTCAATTTGCTTAATCTCAGAAACATTCCTCGAGGCAATTTACTTGGTTCACCTACTCAGAGAATAATGTTGATGCAAACTAGAACTACACTACTAATCAATACGAATTTGTTGATTCCAAGTGCCAAAAACAACAAAGCAGTAAAAGCTCAACTCATGAAAAATGATCACAGAAACTCTATTATGACAAAACCAGCAAACCTCTCAATCCATTAAAAGAAGGCGAGATAGTGAGGATGCACATAGCAAAAGATTTTGATTGAGTAGGACTTGTGAAACATCTATGTGAGGAACTGAGATCGTACATCATTTAGTCACAAGGAATGGAATTTAGATGGAGTTAGAAACATTTATTGCAGGTGTCTAAGCCAGTGTTACAGCATCTTGTCTATAATGGAAACTCTGATATTCAGACTATGCTATCAAATGTTCCTGTTTCGAAGAACAATTCATCTTCTGTTCCTGTTCCTGAAAGTATCGCTGAAGTTCCTAATGAAGAGCATTCCCCAGTAACTGCCCCTGTTGCTAAACCCAGTGATTATTATGTAATGAGGTGAAGTTGTATCTCAAGACCTAATGCTAGATATAAGACAATCTGGACATGATTGTTATTGTTTATGTTTTATATAATTTGCATGAGTATCTGATTGTCATTTTTCATTTGCATGACAAAATAATCAAAGATGGAGGATTTTGATGATAATGTGTGTGTGTTGTACCTTTAAAGCCACTGTAGTTCATGGGCACATGCATATAAGTACTGAGCACATGCAAGCAGAGTGCCATTTTGTGTAAGCAGCCAGAGTGAAAGCATGTATGTGTGTAGTAGTCAGTCAGTTAGCTAGTTCATGTAAGTTTTATGTTCCAGTCATCCATCCTAATGTGTTTGTATGTAATAAGCATCTTAAACAAACAGCCATTCCTCATCATCTTATTTGAATATGCAAGATGAGCGACAAGCAGGCTCTCCATCCAGCATAAGTGTGTGCCCATGGTCTGGTGCACAAACCTATGCACCATACCTGGCAACTCCGCCTGGGTGAAGCAAGTATAGGCGAATCATGGGGAATTGCCTACCTTGCTGTGCTGTAGAACTAACATAAATAAAATTAAATCAAAAATGAAATAAAATGCAAACCAAAATACATGAAAATAATAAAAACAAAAAAAAAACACTGCCACAGTCAGAAAACACCAAATGCAAATAACGTAAACCTTCTTTAATCAACGCTTTCATCAACAGGACTTCATCGGTTTGACCGTGCACTTTTTGTCACATGAAAATAATACAAATAAAGAAACAATAATAAATCATTATAAAAAGTTTTAAATAATATAATTACGAACACAATGATAAATAATCAAATTGAAAAACTATTAAACAACAAAGCAATATAAAATTATACATAATAAACAACACATAAGAAGTAGTACAAAATAATATAATAATAAAAAATCTGATTATATGAATCATATAATTTCAATAACAATAAAAATAATAATGCAAAATAAGAAATCCATAAAAAAGAAGCAAAGGTGTGTGGTGAGAGAAAAAAAAAGAGAACATTAGTAAAGTCACAGATAATATACAAAGCTTTCTACAATTAATTGATTCTATTCTGTTACATTTTTACTTTTAACAATACCAACTGCTAAGAAATGTATTACTTGGAATACTACCCTGTTCCTAACACATGCACACTGTAGTATAGATCATATTGCTTCCAGCAATCATTCATGAGTGGATATATTGCACATATGCATGCTCCATGCACAGTGATTACACTTGACAGCAGGCCATTCAAGACACATGTCTAGAGGTCTGCACTTCAAATGTTATAATGATAATTAATGGAACAGTACTGTATTTTTTTATTGATGACAAGCTAAAGCAGTATTGTAATCAGCTGAGTTTTAAGTTTGGGGAGTATCGTATTAGAACCCACAAGAAGTGACTACTGTAATACTATACTTTTCCTTTAGAATACAACATAATGCAAGTACTGTTTCCTTTTACACTTTATAGATTCATGTTCACTGTTATCTGAGAATGTGCAGCTGTTGCTTTGTATTACAAACCATACCTCTCCACCTTTTAGTGCAGAATATCTTGACATATCATAAAACTATGGGTGTACAATGACCCATAAGTAGGAACACATTTCAAGTATTGCTTTTACACACATGGATAGCTGCATAGGATTTGTGTTAACATACATTTTGATACTCATTATTTATTGACTTCAATATAAATTACTTGCCAGACAACCATAAATCTTACAATGAACAGACCAAAACAGTGTTCTGGGTATTCAGCAGAAATAAGTACAATTGAAAGCTATGCTACAGAGTAATGATACACACTTGCTTTTGCAGTTCAGATATGCATTCCCAAGTTCATACAACATTATGATATAACAACTAATCAATCTATAACTGTTAAAGCTGCAATAACAGTACTTTATACAATTAAGCTTACATACCACATGCTTCTCACATCCTGGCCAATCACCTTGCATGGAACCTCACATTCGAGACCCTCTCCTCTGCAGCTGTGGAAAAAGGTAAAAAGAAAAAAAGCATTATGAATACCAGTTATTACCATATTCTGCTTGAATATTTACAAGTACTAAATGAAATTCATCCATACATATATATATCTGGGGTATTTCCTGCCTGACACTGCATGATCCACTGATCAAGGGTATCCCATTTCCTCTGGCAGAGGTCATCAAAATGATGATGACATTGTTCCCCAGTGCGTGGGATACCAGTCACACTGGAAAGAGCCCTTGCCAAACTAGACCAGGCTTCTCATTTATATGGCCTATAAAATCCTCTATAATCTGGACAATACTCCTGCACTTAAAAATATTATCACCCCCTATAACAATCCTAGACCACTTCAATCCTCTAACAAACTACTAATTCAGACTAGCAAAATTAATAACACAGCCGGTGATTCTCTCTTTGCAAACTCTGTAAGTAGATCCTGGAACTCTCTTCCAGCTGATATTACCTTACTTTCCACCTTAGGTCAATTTAAAACTAGACTCAAACAACATTTGTCACTTAACTGTCTATGTCAATGTATCAAGCCTGGCTAACTCGAATGTGTAAAAATCTGTTAACCAGTTTACTGTGTAATTTAATTTAATCCTGACTTGTGCTCAGGACTAACTGTAACCTGTGGAACTTGTTTAACTTGCTTACTTATGTAATCTCTGTAAATAGTATGTTTGTAATATGTAATGCTGGTATTATGTAATGCTGTATCTGCTTACCCTTGGAGCTTTTCTCCCCGGGCCACCGCTGAAAATGGACATGCATCCAGTCAGACTATCCCGGTCAACAAATGTAAAATAAATAAATAAATAAATTGCTAGCCAGTATAGTTTTCCTGCATGAGGAGCCCATGATCATTAACCAGAAGAGTAGTAAAGACCTTGCACTCCAGCAGTGTACTCTGAATCATACGCCCTCTCCAATATCTGACATCTGCACAACTTCAGTCTCAATATCTAATGTGCAATTCCCATCAATTCACCTTTAAATATCATGTTTTATCACCAATTGTGCTTACTGAGACTGTTCATTTTCTGCATTTTGATACATTCAAAAAAGCTGCATGCTGTTTACCATCACGCAAATATGGTAAAACAAGTGCATTAGTTTGTGTGATGCTAAGTAGCATGCAGTTTTTTTGCATGTATCAGAAAATAACTTTCAACCAATGCAATGTCACTGTTATTTCATCGGAGTACCACTTTATTTGTATAAATTACTATGTCACAGCAGTATAACTAAAGTTTACATACTTTGGACTAGAACCCAGGACCATATGTATACCAGTCCAACACTTAATACATGTCACCACAAGGTTAGTTACCTAATGCCACATATTTTAGTATTCATTGTTAAGTTGATGGTATGCGTGTAGCACAGCCCTGCTTACCAGGTTTGTACAATGCCCAGCATTGTTCAGCAATAGCAATTGAAAGCATCCAGTTTCTGTTTTTGGATGTCTGAGTCATGTCTGATACATGGGTGGTCCTGTTGTGCAAACGTGGCAAGCATAGCCAAATGCTGCAGTGCATCATGCAAACGTGGCAAAAAAATAGGAGAAAAGCCGAAGTATGCAGACATAACTAGTTCTGGCAGTTTTACCTGGGTTTTGTTTGATATTTTTGAGGTGTTCCTCACAAAATATGTGTTTTTTTAATAATCATTTGGGATGGAAGTCACTAAATAATGACAGACATTTTCATTTCAGACTTCATAATCTTCAGTAAATGCATGCTAATGCATAACCTTTTATTCTGTCAACTTTCTAAGTTTATGAGGGCAATGCATCCCTATGTCCCTATTTTTCAGCCTTTGCCCCACTTTATTTAATGGTTTTGTACAAATTTCTTACTTTAAGAGGGTGAGAGGTATGGAGGCTGACTCTCAGTACTCTCATTTACACGGATTCATTATCCATGTTATTCTATGAAATTTTGCAAGCAACACTACTGGAATGCACCATGAAACCTCACTTAGGCACACTGTGCATCAACATCCATTGCACACTGCCAAGAACTCATCATGGCTGTGTAGATGGATACTCTCCTTGTAGGCTCTACAAGGAGCCTACATGGAGTTTATTGAATCCTTCATAAATATGTTAATGCATTACTTGAATATTTGTCTAGCAAACATATTTATGTATTAATTAATAAGAACTGAGTGGAAAAAATAATTTCTGAATTTAACACCCATATATATGGTATGCATATGAATGGCTTATTAGGTATAAATTTACCTCAGTATTTTAGCACAACAAACCCAATAACACCAGTATTTTATGTGTTACCGAAGACTACTTGTAAGAATCCTGAAAACCCTCCATTTAGAGCAATTATCTCATCCCTTGATTGGATTACTAAACCTCTTTCAATATATTCAGAAGATGTGCTAAAGTTGTTCTGTGATGCTAAAAGTTGTATTAAAGATAGTGCCAATTTTCTACATAAATTAGCTTTATGGAAAGTACTAATCAGTGGTGGCTGGTGACTTCAAATCAAAGAAGGGCTGCAGGAGACAGCTGAATGGGTGGGGCCAACAGGAAGGGGTGTGGTCAACTAGAAAGGGACGGAGCTATGGTACAGTGGGATCAATGCTGGCCATGCTTACCAATTTACATAAAGTAAATGCTCAGTCACTATGGCGCATGCTGAATACTCTACACAGCACATTGTTTCATGTATATACTGGTAGTCCAATCAAGACAAAATAAATTGGAGAAGAAGAACAAAATATTTCAATGCATTGGCTACATGACAGCTTACTTGATATCTAGATAGAAACAAAAAGGTTGTGAGGCATGAAAAAATATATTACTTTTTAAATACATTACTGGCATGTCAGTCAAAATCAAGTATAAAAAAACAAGCAGCACTCAACTCAAACCACTTTTCCTTGCAGTTCTAATAATAATTTATATTCAGCTTTATAAATATTTCATTCATTTATCTTTCCATTAATAAGGTCAGCATGGGGTACTTTGTCCTCTGAGAATCTGAATGGCTGGCTGTTTAAATATATTTACTGATAGTTCAATGACTAATCATTTATTGATTCCCTGATAAAAGTACTAGTGAAACATATGAGATAAATAAGTTGTAATAATTTTATGCAGTACCTGCCTCTCTGAGATGGATAAGGATATTACTGACTGAGGTTTGAAGCACAGCATCATTCTCCTTAAAACCACATACTAAATATTCATAGTATTGCCAAATGGTAAATACAGAGCTTTGGAATATTATTTTTAGTCTTATTATTATCCTCAGCACTAGTCAATGCATCTGTCTGTCTGATTGTTTATTTTTTGCTTGTGTTTGCTTGTTGTTTGTTTGTTTGTTCTTTGCTTGAGTTTGCTTGTTTGTTTGTTTGCTTGCTTGTTTTGTTGACCATGAAGTGTAGCTTGGCAGTCAAGCTTCTTTCTCAGGAGGCCTACAGAGAAAAGGGACAATATATCAAATGCAAGGACCTTTTATAAAGGGGAAAATAGAAAAAGAAAGAGAAAAAAATAAAGAGAGAAAAATAATCTGCAAATCAATAAGGTGCAGGTAATAATTAAAAATCATTTACATAGTACAATTATGTTAATGCAGGCTATTCAAAAGTACAAGGACTATGGATAATATTGCTGACACAAGCATTATGGATGATGAAGAAGAAGCTGTGCTTCACAGTGTGTACTGATAGTTTTTATTTTCCCGTCACTGGCTAACCACTTACATGTTTCTGCCTAACATTATAAGTTAGACCATCCTTATGTATCCACTGCATTACAATAGTCATTATAATGTTATCTTCGCAATTCTTTTTATGCTGTCACTAGGAGACAGACCCTCCCCTGGTAAGAAACAGGCTTAGGGCAGCAAACAGTTCTGCATGGAGGGTCAGTCCATGGCATGACATGCTTATAGTAAGATGCATGGTATGTTGACACACACACACACACACACACACACACACACACACACACACACACACACACACGCAAATGCACACACCTGCAAATGCACACACATACCTAGAGGCAATTTGGCAATGACCAGTTCAGATTCACCTGCCACATGTTTTTGAAATGAAGCAGGAACTGCTGACGCCATTGAAAATTCACACGGGCACAGAGAGAGACTTCAAACTCTGTTCAGAATTGCCCCAAACTAAGCACTATAAAGCACCACTGATTAAAGCAACAGTGAGTTACTCTTTTATCCATGCAAAATGTATTCCCTCAAAAACATGTTTATATTTGATTTCCCTACCATTCTGAAATGTATCCATAAAAGTGTCTCACAGTTAAAGTGCTTATTTCTTCTGTGTGTTTATTTAGCCAGTAATTAGCTATGAGCAATGACACAGTGAATCTATTCAAATGTAATTTACTGCAATAAAATGGAACAAGTATTCTATGATGAGAATATAATAAGAATGTTCTATGATGTATAGATAAATTATTCAGATAACTATTTAATTAGTATAACAGGGGATTATTATATTTTTACAGATAGTTTATATACACGCCTCTTTGAAAGTAAATTACTAGGTTCACATAAAAAATGCTTTGGTAAACTTATTTTTATCTTGTTTCCCATGTGGCTTAAATGACATTAATATTTCTGTTTGGTAAATATAGCAAATCTTTCTTTGATGCCTTCTCTGTTCCTGCAAAGTGTGTAGCTTGGACTGTTGATTTATGACTAACTCATGATATGTTTCACTTAATGTCATGATATCAGACATTATTCTTATACCATTTATAGTAGTAGTGGTCTTGTCTTTCGGCTTTTCCTGGTTAGGGGTCACCATAGCGGAACTGTGGTCCGCTAAAGATTCATATTATCAAAACAATGAAATTCTACCTTGTAGTCGTAAGGAAGTGGCATTTTGAAGGAAATTTTTGCAAACACATCAGCAGAAAAAAATGAGATATAACAGCTATATGCAAATCTTTGTCACACTAAGTCTGATACCGAATTTATGTGTCTATTTAAAAGTGCTGAGACATGAGAAATTGTGGCTGAGGATGGCATGCACTTCTAAGATTGTAGATTGTTTTCAGGGTAAAGCAGCATTTCTGTGCTCTGAAGGACGTCGTTGAGCAATTACATTAAACAAGTATTATTTTCATCTCTCAGTCAGCGTTTTCACACATCACCTGCTTCCTTCCTTCAAAACTACCATAGATAATGGGTCAGACTGTTGAGGCGACAGTTTCTGCTACTTGCAGAAACTGCTAGAAGGAAAACCTCTGGACAAAGGAAAAAGTTACAGAAGAATCCTTTATCATTTTGTGGAAGCAAGGAGTGTGGTTCATAATTTCTTTTCCTCTCAATTTACGTGCAGTGCATGCATACGATGTTACAAGCTGTAGTGTTTTTGTACAATAAAATAAAATGAGTAAACAACTGTCTAATTGCTCCAGGAGTCTGTTATTGTAACCCCCCCCCCACACATAAACACACACAACAAAAACTGCCTTGTTGTGTGTCAATGCATCAGGACGGTCCTTGTCTACAACATGAACATACAGAGTTGAGCTTGTGTTGAGCAGCTTATTTAAAGATGGGTAGGGCACATTAGTCGGTGCAGAAAAAAATGTTTTTTAGCCATGTTACCAATATGTAGCATTTAAAAAACAACAATAAAAGAAAACACAGGAGAAGGACACCTATGCTACAAATTTATTAAAAGTCACTGTCCGTCTGTGACTGTCCAATCATCGAAGTTCCGAACTCTCTGTAAAGCAACCAAAGTAGAACTACTACTACTACTGTTTCTCACTCTCTTTTTCTCAGCATGCAAAGTGCGGGAAGAGAGCGAGAACCAGTCAGTAGCCATCCAGCCATCCACATCACGTACATGACTGCGGACGTGGCAGTATGATCCCCTTCCACTTTACTGTGGGGTTAAACCACACAGACTTCTGGTCATTACACTGATGCCTTCTCTCCTTAATCTGGACTGCTTTTACAGCAGCCAGATTTACAGAAAACTATTTTTTTTTAAAACCCGGAACTAGCAGAGCAAGCGCAGTTTGAGTTCGGGGACTTATTACCGAGTCAGTTGGACTCGCAGCTAAGCAAAGAAGCCAGCCAGTAGTTTACAAATAAAAAGTGAAATAATAATAATATATAAATATTTTATTTTTTAAAATGTTTTTTCTTTCTTCACAGCTGGAGGGGCTGCAGCCCTGCAGTCCAATGGCAGTGGTACTAATGTTGATACAGATTTACTTGTCACATTAGATGCTGATTCTTTGTTTACAATGATACCTAATAATTATGGTATAGAAGCCATAAGACGATGTTTGTGTCAAAATAATGAATACACTAATTCTGAAGCTTCAGTTATATGCAAATTGTTACATATGGTGCTTGAGTATAATGCAGTTACATTTCATGATTTATTCTACTTACAAACAAAGGGTTTAGCAATAGGTAGGCATGTAGCGCATACATATGCACATTTAGTATTATTAACCTGGGATGATCAGTTTGTTTTTAACACGGGTAACTCATTTTCTGCCTACCCTCTTTTTCATACACATTTTGTGGATGATGTTTTCTTGTATGGAATAACTTGGTAGCTCCTTGAAATGTATTTATTATTTATTTGACATCAACTGTTGATTTTCTTACCTTTAAGAAAACTTGGCCAAAGAATGATATCTGTTTTTTAGATATAGAATATAATAAAACAATTATTGGTACATTCAGTACTAAGATATATAGGAAACTGTCAAGGAAGAATTCTTATTTATATCGTACAAGTATGCATCCAACATTTACTTTTAAAAATTTGACAAAAGGGCAACTGTATCAATGCTCAAGGTTAAATATTAGTAACAAGATATTTGATGAGCAAATGGATACACTAAGCTATGATTTTATGGCTAGGGGTTATAGTATAGATTAGATGAAAGCTTTAAAAGATGACGTATCATGACATTGTAATGGAAAAGCTAAACCTTTTTTTATGACTGAACCCTTAATCCATGAAAGTATAGATATAGGAAGTAATGATGGGAAAGTACGGCCTGTAGTGGGTTATAACAAACATTCAAAAGTCTTTGAGAGAATAATAATGAAAAATTTGTATATTTTAAAAACTTAAAACACTAGAAGATCTTATAACTACAAATCCTAGATTAACCTTTAAGAAAGGTAGGAACCTGAAGCAAAGACTTTCTTATAAAGATATGGAAGAAAAAAAAACAGTAATTTTATCACAAAGGAAAGGAACTTTTCCCTGTTATAGTTGTAGCTTCAGCACCTACAGTATATTTATAAACAGTCATTTATTCATCCTGTTACTAAACCTGATCCTAAATTAAATAATTTTGCAACGTGAATGAATTTGGTTAATATTGCAGCATGTCAAATATGCATGTCATTTTATATAGTAAAAACTAATAGAACGTTAAAAGATAAAATTTGTAGGCATTTATCAGATATAAGAAGAGAAATAAAAACTAATGCATAAGCAAAACATATTATGGAACAGGGTGGTATACATTTTTTTTAAGTTTTTAGTTCTTCAAATAATGAAAGAATCTACTAGAAGAGGTGATGTTAATAATAAAACTGAGTTATGTGAGGTAAAATGCATTAATACTCCTAGGAACCATAAAAAAGTTAAATTGGGTATGTAACATGAAACTTGTTTTAAAGTCACACCCTTTAAGATTATTTGATGTTTTTCCTTTAAGTTTTCAATGGTTTAATTAATCTGTTATGTAAATAATATTGGATTGTTCTTATTTATGCTTGCTTTGCATTGTTTTAGTTTTCAACCTGAAGAATCATGAAGTGAGAAAGCTTTTGACCTCATTGTTGGAAGTTTTTATTAAATATAAGAATGCATATAATAAATCATACCACTATAGTCCTTTAGAACTGTTTCTTTTAGATTTACTTTGTAGAACATATTATCAGACTTGTAGTTGATGACACATAATGTGAAAGTAGACAAACAAAAGCTCACATGTTAGCCATATTTACAAGAGTTGATTTTTAAACAATACAATGGTATCATAAAATATGAAATATGTATTTAGACCACTCTTTGTAAAATTATCAGTTAAGTGGATTCAAACCATGCATCAGTTGTCCTTTTCCTCTAAGTTCCCTGCACTTATACCTTGTCCCACAGAGAAAGTTACCTAACAGGAGTATTTTCTTCACTGAGTACTATTCAGTGCGCCAATGACCGCACAATGATGTTGGGCTGGTTTGTACTACATAAAGCAGCCTAAAAGTGTTCACTTTTTCCCTTAAGCCATGAAAGTTAACTTCATGCTGCCAAGCAGCATGCAAATGTAGAAAGCAATATTTATCAGAAGCATTCATACAACTTTTTGGAAATAACAACTCGACACATGAAATGAATCACAGTGGATATTTAATTTAATTTATTTATGTATTTATTTATTTCAGTTTGATGATCAGGGAAGTCCACTGGGTCTAAAAAGAGCCTGTTTTCAATGGAGGTCCGGGGAGAAAAGCTCCAGTAACAATGACAAACATATTAGCATATACACATATAAAGCAAAGAAGTCATACAGCTTTATGCAGCATTCTACAGTAAAAAAACAATTCTACATTCTACAATAATAATAATAAAATCTAGCAACTGTACAGTCTAAGAGTCATTAACAGTGAATTACAACTGAAATTTTACATTCCACAATAATAGCAGTAAAATTCTAGCAACAGAACAGTCTAAGGGTCATTAACAGTGAATTACAATTGAGGACGAGAAACTGCTGGAAATAAATTATTAACAAAATTTGGAGGTTAAGGAGGAAGGAGTAGGAGGGCAAATGATATGACTGCAAAGATGATGCACAGAGTTAGAAGGTGGGTTTTGATATAGGAGGGTCCTATGTGTGGAAGGAGCAAGGGCATTTCCACTTTAAAGATAGGTAGGAATGGAGGAGGGATTTGAAGTTAGAGTGGTTATGAGTATGTCTAAGAGAGGCAGGAAAAGAGTTCCATAGTTTAGCTAAGGAGAAGGATAGCAGAGAGTGTCCAGGTGGCCTTAAAGGGTTTATAGATTTTGAGCAGGTTCTGATTTTCTCACCTAAACAGGTGGAGAGAGAGGGGCATGAGTATGGGATAAATATGAGCTTATGGGCAGTGGTGAGTTTAAGGAGGTTCAGATAGTTGGGAAGCTCGAGCCATTGCAGTGAGTGGAGGGAGATACAGTGATGGGATGAGTTCCTAGAGTTAATGGCGAATTTGCAGATTTTATTGTAGCAGGCTTGTATTTTAGTTTGAAAGCCGAGTTGAAGACTGAAGAACAGAGGGGTGCCATACATTAAGGAGGGGAGAAGGTATGTGGAGGCAAGGGTATTTCTGGTAGAGGGTGTGAGTTAATGGTTATGACTCTGTAGAAGTCCTAATTTTTGGTGTTTTTTTATGTTAGTTTGGATGTGGATATCGAATTTTAGATGTTCGTCAATAATGACACCAAGCAGTTTGGTGAGAGGGATGATTTCAATGTGGGTGTTATTTTGGCTTATGATATTGAAGGAGTTTTTATCAATGGGGGAGTGTTTAGATGGGGAAGAAGGTTGTTTTGCATCCAGGTTTTAGCATTTGAGAAAGCTGACTGGGTTATCTGCAGAAGGCCAGAAGGAGTGTCAGCTGAGCAGATGATTGTTGAATCATCTGCATACTGGATTAGTGTAGAACTGGAGATGGAGTGGTGAAAGTTGTTAATGAATATATTGAAAAGTAAGGGGCCAAGGACAGAACCTTGAGGTACCCCAGTAGGGGTATATAAAAAGGAAGAGATGGAATGTTTTCATTTAAAAGCTTGTTGTCATTTGGAGAGGTAGCTGGTGAACCAAGCGATGGTGGAAGGGGAGAGATTGAGGGAGGAGAGTTGTAATAGAAGTATGGGGGGAGATGGTGTTGAAGGCTATAGAAAGGTCTAGGAACAGGGTTGATATGATTTTGCTGGAGTCATGAGCATGGTTAATGGACTCAAGGAAGGAGAGGAGTGCAGTGATTTTAAGGAAGCCAGGACAGAATCCATGTTGTGTGGGGGTTAGGAGGTTGTTTTGTATTAGATAAGGCATCAGTTGTGAGTAAATACATTTTTCCAGGACTTTTGAGAGTTGGGAAAGTATGGCAATAGGATGGAAATTAATGGTGTCAATGTTTTTACTGCTTTTATGGAGCAGGATGGTGAATGCTTGTCTCCAAAGTGAGGAAACATAAGATTCTTGGATGGACCTATTTATTACGATGGTGATAGGGAAGGCTATGCTGTTGGCAGATAGTTTGAGGAAGGATGCAGGTAAATTATCTGGTGTGTTGGAGCATGGTTTCAGCTGGAGGAAGAGTTTTTTTTTTATTATGTGTGTGGGCACAGGATTGAGGCTGAAGGAAGGAGTATGTGTTTTGAGATCAGAGGGGAAGGTATGGGGAAGGGGAAAGATATTGGAGGGGAGCTGGGGAAGCTGGCAGTAAGTTTGGCTATACATCCCACAAAGAAGGTGTTAAATAGAGAGGCTGTTTCTTGATCAAAGCAGTTAGGGTTTGGGCATGGGTTGTCTTTGCTGCTGGGGTGAAGGAAGGAGGAGATAGTATTCCAGAATTTTCTAGGGTTGTTAGTATGTTCAGATTGAAGCTTAGAGTAATATGTTTTATGGCCTCTGGTTAGTTTTTTTATGGAGTTGCAGAGTTGTTTAAATTCTAGTAGGGTATTAGGTTGCTTATTTCTTTGTATTGTTTCTACTTTTTATTTCTTAGGAGCATGATCTGTTTAGTTTCCTTGGATAGCCAGGGAGAAGTTATAGCTTTAAATCTTTTGGACCTGAGAGGAGCAAGGTTATTGAGTAGGTACAGAAAAGTTTCATTAAAGTAGTTGATGGCATTTTCAAGGGGCAGAGTTCTTAAAGTTGTCCAGTCAGTTAGTTTTAGGCAGTCTGAAAATGTTTGTGGGTTGAAGTTGTACAGATTTCGGATTTGAATGTAGTGATGTTGTTTATGAAGGGAAAAAGGTACCGGTCAACAAAAGCTGGTAGATGGTCACTGAGCGGGCAGAAAGGATTCCTGAATTTGAGATTAGATTTGGATGAAACACTAATATTCAGTCAATGATGGACCCAGATGTTCCATCTTTGTTTGGCCTGGTGGTGGAGTTTATTAGCTGGGTGAAGTTAAAGAGGTTGATTGTTTGGGTAAGGGATTGAGAGTTAATGGTTACCCAGTTAATGTTTATATCACCTAGAAAGAAGGTTTCATTTTTAATGTTAGAGGAAAACCAGGAGAGAATGTCTTCTAGTATTGGGATGTTATTACCTGGAGGGATGTAAAGAGCAGTTATGCATATGGACTTGTGTTTGTTCAATTTTAAGAGAGCTATGGTAAATTCAGAGTTGGCAAATTTTGGAGTGGGGGTATTGTATGGGGTAACTGAGTAGGTGGAAGAATAGATTATGGCTACACCACCTCCTTTTTTGTTGGGCCTATCATTACAAATCATATGGTACCCAGGTGGCAGGATTTCATTACCTCTTATGTGTGGTTTCAGCCAAGCTTCTGAGATGGCATCTATGTCTGGCTGGTTGTGGGTAACCCAGGCATGTAAATTGGGAATTTTATTATGGAGACTTTGGGCATTAGTTGTGGTAATGCGAATGATCTTGGAGGTATGAGGGGATGAAGGAGGGGGAAAAGAGATGGAAGGGGGTTGGTGGGCCTGGGATTGGGATGAATGTTGCCAGAAAGATAGATGGAGATATGATCTAGAATGAGGGTGATAAAGTCTAATGTGGAGGGGGAGTTTGAGAAGAGGTAGGTAGAGTATTTGTTATGGAGTGGAGGTATGGTAAGTTAGAAGAGGGTAGGATAGGTAGTAGTTTGTGTTTATATAAGAGGGTTGTGTTTGATCAGTAGAGTTCACGGGTAATAGAGAAGAAGGAGGATAATGTAGCATATTGGTACTTAGAGATATAGTGTAGTGGTAGGGTGTAAGAGGTGTAAAGGAGTTGTGTAAGGTAAGTAAGGGTGCTAAGGAGTGCAATGGGCAGTATTAAACTAAGGAAACATGGTGGTAGAGTTAATCACTAACTAAGGTTTGTGAGTGTGTGGGAGAGGTGGTGTGTGATTGGATGAAAGATGGAGTGGGAGGAGTTAGTGATAAATAAATATTTAAGTAGTGGGGATGGGCGAGATTTGGGGGCAGGGTACGGAGCAAGTGAGCCCAAAGGGTGAACGGAGCAAGCAGAGCCAATCTTCTGCAAAAATAATCAGTGGAGCCCTATAGGGTAAATAACCCAAAGAGGGTAACAGAAGTTATAAGCAGAGGGATTTCAGATGTGATGTAGTAGCTGAGTGAAAATAGGAGGATGAGTGAGTCCTATAGTCAAAAGGAACAGACAAAAATTAAGAGAAAGACAAAAGTCAAAATAAGCAGGCAGAAATTAGACGAATTTAGACTAGGGAGATACTCTACTAGATAGACTTTTAACAAGGAAGAAGGAGTGTAACTATCAATATAAGGAGGGAGAGTTACAATAAGCTTATATTCAGCCTAATTTAAACACTATGGAAGGGGAAAAGAGAAAAAAGGTAAGAATAACTTGGAAGTCATAGGGAAGGCATACAGTGCAGCTGTCAGCATCGATACAGAGCTCAACCAAAAGGCACTACAAATACCGTTTGTTTAACAAAGCAATAGCTGGTGCTACTGAAAGGATGAAAACACAAAAATTCAGTAGAGTTTAGTTGAAAATAGCCATTGTAAATACCTAGATAGAAGCAGAGAGGCTGTGGAGGTGATTAGCTAGTCATCCAAAAGTTTTCTTAAGATTATAGTTTTGGAGTGTCAAATATGGGGAGGGGAAAAAATGGACCACTGTGTAGTCACGATGTACATGCACTGGATAGAAGCAGAGAGGCTATGAAAGTGATCAACTAGTCATCCAAAACTTTTCTTACATTTATAGTTTTAGAGTGTATGTGGTCTCAAGTATGGGGAGGGGAACAAACTGGACCCACTATGTAGCCATGTTGTACAGGCACTGGATAGAAGCAGAGAGGCTGTGGAGGGAATCAACTAGCCATCCAAAAGTTTTCTTAAGTTTATAGTTTTGGAATGTCCGCACTCTCAAGTATTGGGAGTGGAACAAACCAGACCCACTATGTTGTCGCAATGTAAGGGCACTGGATAGAAGCAGAGAGGCTGTGGAGGTGATCAACTAATCATCCAAAAGTTTTCTCAAGTTTATAGTTTTGGAGTGTCTGAGCTCTCAAGCATGGAGAGTGGAAACAAACCAGACCCACTATGTAGTTGCAATGTACAGGTGCTGGATAGAAGCAAAGAGGCTGTGGAGGTGAACAACTAGTCTAGATATCTAACAGTGATAAGAGCTACTACTACATTACACAGATACAGTCAGCCTTCTCACATCTCCTTGTCACATCAGTACTATAATGTATGTTTCATAATATCCGTAATGTAGGTAATGTCATGGGAACTGAGACATGCACAAGGTACAGCAGAATTGCTTTCACTGTTCACACAACACACACACTTATTATTGACATACTTTGAAAGGACTTATCTGTCTGTCACTTTTAATTAATACTGACCTTACCTGAATCTCCCACATCAGCACATTCATACACCAAAATGAGTGTCAGGATATTTAGTATGATCTCCCTCAGGTTTGACCCCTGCATCACCTGTACTGTTTATCTAAGCTCAATATGTTTGCACATTATGCCACAGAGAGAGGAGTGACAACTTGAATTTCTTTAGTCATTACTGTCCATACTCCTGTGGAACATGCAACAGTGCTGGTCTTCATTACACTATTGATGGCAGTCCAAATAAAAAATTTCAGTTGTTACCTTGGGCAGTGAAATGCCTTTTACTGTTATTGACCACTGCAACTCGATGAAGCACAATGCCAAACAGTGTACAAATGATGAAAGGAAAAATGTTGATCAAATACTTTAAATGCATATTTCACATGTTTAAGCAATTTTGTTATCTTGCAAGAGGAACCTGTATGGATTCCAACACTCAAATAAGGGTAGTGAAAACAATCATTTAAGAGTATTTTCTATAGCTGCCACTAACAAAGACATATATTAACAAGAAGAAAAGGTGTTTAGATTTACTGATAATGTAACATTCTATCAAGGCATATTGAAAGTGCAGTAGAAACAAGTTATGTAAGTTGTCCTGTCTCATTTGTCAGTAAATGTCTGGATAATTGTAATATGGCTAACAGTTAGGATACCCATG
Organism: Protopterus annectens; assembly: GCF_019279795.1. Classification (NCBI taxonomy): domain Eukaryota; kingdom Metazoa; phylum Chordata; order Ceratodontiformes; family Protopteridae; genus Protopterus; species Protopterus annectens. Next base: position 1,221,926,535 of record NC_056741.1, on the reverse strand, counting down.
TACAATATTAATAAAAGACTGGAAACACTGCAAGTTTATTCCTTTCTTTCATTATGGTGCCTCATTTCTGTATCTATGCTTTCTTAATAGCAATTCTATCTTTATTTTATTGCATATGTTATCTTTATTAATGCTTAAAGTACTCCCTTGAATATGAATGGCATTTATAACTAAGGGGTAGAAACTGAGGTCATTAAAGCCAGTATGTGAATGTTAGAAAGTCACCCTCCTAAATCAGTCAGTGTGCTTTTAGGCATTTTGGTAAGTCTCTTCCCCATGACACACCCACAGTAAGTGTATATCAAAGAGAGGAGACTGTGAAAGCTGATTGTTCCTACAGTCAGTGTAATTATAGACACCTGCAAGCTATTAGCAGGGAACATTTTTCTTTGGTCATCCTTGCATTGCTAGGGCAAGTGCGTGTAATTATGTAGGTCTTTATACCATGTTTACATTTCCTACACTTAGTGCAGATTGTGGTATTCAGAAATGCTAATGATTTAATACCTCATTTGCATACCAACAATGCTCACAGGGCTGACTCTGCACTATATAAATAATCTATTTTCTGCACTGCTATATTGTCAAGGTATGTGGCTATTTCTTACATAATGTTTTTAGTTTAATATTAAAGGTGAGTTGCACTGACCATTGAAAATCATTTTTTATCTTATTTTTTTATTTATCATTTTTTGGCATAGCCCTGTCTGCATCACATAAATATGCTACAGAATTCTACATGACCTATTTTTAGTTTGTATTTAAGTTGATGTTTGCACAGTTATTGCAGATTATTGTAGTATAACTCTGTAGGAAGGTCTGTCATTTTGCCTCTGTTAGCAGAAAAAATATATGTTCTGTTTGTGGATTTCTACCTGTCTGCCCTCCATAGCAGTGGAGATGACACTTGTGCCTTACATTTCTTTGAATTATCTATTTTTAATTGTTATTGTTAATGTCCTGCAATGTATTACACATTTAAACCTGTATTGTCTGCATTACAGAACAATTATAGATTGTTAATACTTGACTTACAAAATGTTTTTTGTGGGGTGGGGCTGTCCTAACTAGTGTGTAGTCATAGGGAGCATTAACCTTTAAATTGCTGTGGTGTGCATGCTGGATGCATGCAGTCACATGTAATTGAGTTTACAGCCATCCTCTCTGTGTATTAAATATGTACTTATGCATGTCTGTTTCTGTTTCATCTCATACAGGGATATGGCACCCATGAAGAAATATGTACCACACAATCTACCATATGCTGATACAGAAAATGAGGTAATTATCCAGTCCTTACATAACCATAGAGCTTTTCTTTTAGGGAGGGGTAGAGGCGAGCAACATCTGACTCGACATCTATACCTGCTGTTGCTGGTCTTGGCTGTGGTCCTTGACACTGAGGTCCAGTCCCTTGTTGAAGCTGTTTCCTGAGAATTATATTGTGTAACATGGCACAGACTGAAGTATTTTAGTAGAGCTGCCTGGGTCATACTGAAGTGCACCTCCTAATATGTCTAGACACTGGAACATTGTTTTCAGTAATCCAAACACATGTTCTATAATATTCCTTGTTTGAGCATAGGTCTCATATCCTTGCTCAGGGGGGTTGTGTGGGTTTCTCATGGGTGTCATAAGCCAAGGCTCCAGCGCATAATATGCATCCTTCAATAGACGCCCTTGAGGAATGTCACCCCTAGCAAACCTGGTGTACAGCTCACAAGTGTGCCATATACATGAGTCACGGAAACTGCTTGGGTTACACCTGAACAGACATTGTTGATGATCCTTGGGAATTAAAGACAACCTGACAGTTTATAATGGGAAACCTTTTCTGTTGATATATCCCCTTCTCTGTCCCCATGGTGGGACTTTGTTTCTATGTGTGTGCAATCTATGACCCCCAACACTTTAGCAAAGTATGCTACTGCATGGAATTTCTGGACAGTTTTTGTTCTATCTTGTGTGGTTTGTGGGAAAGAGATATGTTCTCTTGCATGTTGTAGCATTTTATTTAAAAACTGATGTAATATTCTAAAAGCTGATGCCTGTGACACCCCTAATATATCCCTGTGGGTCTCCAGAAAGTACCAGCAGCTACTATATAGAATTCTAAACTTACCTTTGTTTCCACAGGGATGGGTTCTCCATGATTTCTCTGGGACATGAGGTGGGGGGCAGCAGAGGATGTATATTTCCTCCAGTGTTTCCCTGTCTACTCCTATCTCTCAACAATTTTTGTGTCATGCAGTCCATGATAAGTCAAATTGGGTCTAAATGCCCTTCTTCGTCTTGCCTGAGGTCTGGCAGCAGCAGCACCCTGATTTAAAGCATGTTGCACATATAGCACAATAATTGCAGCAGCAACCTCTAACATGCTTTTTATTTGTATTTGTATTCCAAAGAGTTTTAGTGTACAAAGCAAAAGCCTACACTGAGTGCACACAATTACTTTATAGCTTCCTGAATAGCTTCACCCTGTTGGATTGGTTAATCAATATGTACACCAGCTCTTTATGCTTTCATTAGCATATTCTGCTATTAACCTTTTTTTTGGTGGTGCTACACATAATATAGAGCCACTTAATGAATACCAAATTGCTTGCTGTGGTGTAGCTGTTAATGAATCCAGCCCTAGATGTTTAAAATACAAGAATTATAGTTTACCAATTAAAACAAAATAAGTGCAATACAGGAGTGGCTGCTCAGACAATGTAAGTGTAGTTAATAAACTGATGTAATAGTGCTAACTGAGACATGCTGCAGAGATGAGGCTTGCTTGGTAGTAATTATCAAGTGTGTGAATGTTAAAAGAAGCTAAGCAAGTCAATGGAGTAGGTGTAGCTGACTTTCTAAAAATATATCAGAATAAATAGGCTATGAATTTTGATGAAAGTTAGATGACTGATTTTATTGTGTTGGTTCTTGAAGTGAACAAACTACAAATTGCTTATAATGGTAACAGATAAGCCACTAATAAGTACCTTGGAAGATGTACAGATATTAACAGATGTTTTTATATTTAATTAATTATGCACAGTACAAAATATTATTAGAAGGTTTCAACTCACTGTCCACTAATTAGGGCACTATATATCCTTCCAAGTCAGTTAGCAAAGCAATGACAATCAGACTGTGTATGAAGCAGATTTTTAAGGACTCAAACACAGAAATTAATGTTTTGCCATTTAAGTATTAGAAAATTCCATATCTGCTGTATCACATGAAAGGGTAGTCCATTTTAGTTGCAGTGATAATGTTTTCATTTAAACAACTAAGTGGAATTAACTCTCTGGAGCACCAATCACCCTTTTTGCTACTTCCTGTCTACACCCCTAGTTGTGTGGGCTGCTTTGTCTCATATATTCCTATATATCTTGAAAGGCAAGCCACAAACTGCATTTTTTCTTTCAGTGTATCTTAATTGAGATACAGAATTTGCAATATTTGGTGCCACAATTAAGCACAGCATATGTGTGAAAATTAATTCAACAGAACAAGTAAGACAAAAAGCTTCTTTATTTGTTCTGTTAGCAATATTTTATCACATTTAAATGTTATTGTCTGGGTAGAAAGCAGTCAAGAATGTGAGATATCATTAATTAACTGTGGCCAGGTATTAATGACTTAAGTTAGCCAGATCAAATATGCTTCCTTGTACAAACCAGAACCATGCTGTCTACATGACATGAATAAATCCATGATAACTTTAGTAAGTGGAAAATATGCATCCCCCCAGGATTCAATAAACTCCATGTAGGCTTCGCGCAGAGCCTATACAGAGTTTACATGTTTGAGCGATGATACACGGCAGCGTGCAATGCATATTAATAATGTGTGGCACACCTAAGTTAAGTTTTGTGGCTGGCAACAGTGTTGCTGGCCAGGAAAACATGTAAGTGAACATGATGCAATTCTGTTTAAAGTAGAGTACCTATGGTCTGCAGATTTGTGCAGAATGCCACAATGACCACAAAGGCTTCACAGATAGCTGTGAGTCTAGTTGTGCAACATATCTCCACAAAGGCCAACATAATGGGACATTTAACCAGAAATAGGGGCATACTTGCCATATATGTTACATAAACATGTGGCAGAATGAAACTCAAACATACCTGTCATCCTTTTTGAGAAAGATATGTGGACAAAGGCATACATAATGGGGGGACAAAAGCCTAAAATAGGGACATATTTTCAATATTGCAATTCCAAACTTAAAAATCTGATAGAATGAATAGGCTTTACATTAGCATGAACTTTCTGAAGAGCATGAAGTTTGAAACTCAAATGTCAGTCATCAGTTTCTGACTTCACCCCACCATAAAATGCCAATGATTTGCCAGAAAACAAAAATGTTATGAGGAAAAAAGCACAAATATGTGACAAAAAACAGACATTCTGCACAAATCAGGACAGTTGAGAGATATGCACTCAATATATGTAACAGTGAGTCACATCAGTCCAGAGCTCATCCCAGTGATATGGCAGAAAGCCACAAATTTGATAATGAAAATATATGGGCATCCTGGGAATATCTGGACAGCTGAGAGTTATGAATGTGAAATATAAGGTCCAAACACAGTACAGGACAATGTACCTGCAGTGCAGAGTATTGTGATATCCCACTCCTGCCATTCTGTAATGAAGCTGAATTGATGATCTGTAATAGGATATGGGACTGCTATGTAAAATGTTCACCCAGGGGAAGTGTGTGTATTAAATAGGGACACACAGATGAATTGCAGGAATGAACACAGGGAAAGAGTACAGGTGAAACTCCTGCATGTACAGCAGAAGAGGGCATGTCAATGGAAGATGCCTGTAGCAGCAACACCAAGCACATATCTATATGGTACAGTATGGACTGTACTGTGAAAATGTGTTGTCTGTGACTGTCACACCAGATGACATAACAATGGGGAGGATGTGTGTGGAGATACGCATCCTTACATGAATAATGCAGAGGACATCTATCAGGGATCTGACATACAATTGGGATAGGGTGCATATTGGGAAGTTGTGCAAAATGATATACCTGAATATGACTGTAGTCTCAGCAGAGGTCTCTAACATGGTTGCCAAAGGGAAAGGATCATGGCAAACATTACAAGAACCAAAAATAATCATGGACAATATCTGAATAATACCATCACTAATCCCATGCCTCTGACAGAATATATGTGATGTGGAGTGATAACAGATGAGTCTACACATACATGGGACAACTAGTATCATACATCCATGCTCTATGAGGGTAACCACACACACTGTCTTGGTACTCTAATACCTGCAGGAGGTGTTAGGAGGGACACTGCTATACCTGTATCTGACAGTATGAGTACTACAGGCTTGTTGCCTTGTGTGCATGGCATATATCAATGACACAATTCACACTGTCACAAATGATATACATGCCATTAAGGTTGTCAAACACCAATGTATGCAGTGTGCATATAAGGTGAATGGGTAGCACACATGCATCTACTGTGATAACTTGATTGGTGTTCCACACCATCAGACTGTCATATATATTTCCCAGAAATAATACCTAGGTATGGACAATAAGCTGTATGACAGCACACTGTGATAAAGGTGGTACACTCCAGTTACACATCACTGGAACATGTGTAAGGAGGTACATGGAAAAGGGTGCATTGTACTCAGTTATTCTGGTGATGAGGGCTGGGAAGAATGAAGTTAGTATGCCCTGTGATGAGCATGTCCTTCACATATCCAGCACTTGTGTTGCAGTTAAGGGAGGAGTCAGCACTGTGACCACATGCTGGTCATACTTCGCAACCTCTTCATGCAAGAAATCTGAATAAAGTCCAAAATAATGGGTGGACAAAGGCACAAAAATAGTGACAGATTTTAAATATTGATCTTACAACTCAGAAAGTTGCTATAATAACATGATTTGTGCTAACATGCATTTTTCTGATGGCTATAAAGTCTGAAACTCAAATTTATGTCACTATTTAGTGATTTAAGTCCTCAGTGATTTGCTACAAAATCACAAATTTTAAATGGAACAGACTGAAAATATGAGGCAAAAATCTGAACATTCTATGAAATTCTGGACAATTGAGGAGCTTGATGCTGGTGGATGTATCACTTACCATCTACCCCAGGACACAGGTCACATACCTATCAGTATGATTATAGGGTGTGATGTCCACATTATACTTGGGTTTTGTGTCTGTTTCCTGATTCAACAAATCCCTCCATTTGTCTCATCAATGCAGTTGTTGTCATGGCTGTGACAGCAGTCCCTGATATGTGTTGATACTGTGTGTATCATACTAATATCACAGTTGTAGTCAATGATTGCCCACAAGCTGTAGTCCTTCAGGCAGCTGTTTGGACACAGCATGTGTATGTCATCTGCGATGTCCATTACCTAACTAAGGGGCAGTCAAGGACCTGGCATACACCCCTGATGTACTGACCTGATCACTGGACCTGATATATAAGTCACATCACACATTTCAACATACTGCGATGCCACATATGTCATACACTTGCCTAACCATTCATTAATATAACTGTTTATGGCCACATATGACATTGTTGATTGTATATCACAGTATGACTTTTTGTCAAATACATGTGCCTGTTCAAACTCCACAGGATGATACTTATGTCATCATGCATGCCCTTGATGGCCTCTTTGGGAACATCTATCAGATGTAACAGACCTGATGCAGCAGTAACAACTCACACAGGTCTGTTGCATACACCTGAAACATTACTAGCATACATGTAGAGGAGGTCCATGATGACATGTTGATGTACCTCGCAGTCAAGGAGCATCAGATGTCTCTATACATGCATGCATCAAGTGCTGTCTCCCCAATGCAGGTGGATGCATGCTGATGTATATTCTTGTACAGGAACATAGGCCATGTGGAGGGTGTGTTGAACTGTGTATTCCACTGTATCATGAAGGTGTACATGGTTGGTTATGCCACAGGTAATCTATGATGTTGTCACAGCACATTGATTCCATGTGATAGGCCTGGGATAAGGTAAGACAGTGCATACTGCCTATTATGATCTGCCCTAGGGTTTTGACACAATCACACATGCATGTATCATTGACAAAACCCCCAAGCTGCAGAATAAGCCTTACATCAGTTGATGGGTAAACAACTGATTCGCTGACAGAACACATCATATGACAGTTGGTGAATCAACCTGTACCCATAGAGTTGTCACCACTGGCAGCCACCAGGGATCTGTGCTTGGCCATTCACTGTTTGATCTGTATTTCTCAACAGTTTAAGCTAAAGTAGATGGCATTTGGCTTACCGAGTTTGCTGATTCTTGCATGTTTTGCGCATTCAGTCCACCAAAGGTGATAACATAATACAGGAGGAACTAACACACACAGCTGAATGGTGACAAAGGCACACGATCCACAAATAATGCAGAAAATTGTGCTTGTGATGTTGTGCATCTGAAAAGTTGAGTTCCATGTTAATCACAGCATTGACAACAGTCTTGCTATGCAGAAACCCAGTGATGCAAGCACTGGGAACACATTTAGATAGCAATCTGAACTTTGACCACCATATGTCCAAACTGCTACTGAAAGCTTATGTTGTGCACATCATATGTCACACCATCATACTGAAATCTTAAGATGTTATGACAACACTTTTGTCAAACCACATTACAGCACTAATAGAGTATAATGCTCATTTTTACATGTACCTCACCAGACACATGTAGCAGCTGGAGAGACCACAGCAAGATAATACAGGGCCTACACGCCATGTCATGATTTATGAGGCTAGATTAAAAGCCATGTCATTGGAAACTTTATTGTATAAGATTATATGACCTCTGTCTGGATCCCAGGCCAGTCTCTGACCCTGCCCTAGCAGGAGTACTGCATATCCAAAAATGTAATATAGTTGATGATATCAGCAGTGTCTGTTGAGGACAAGATAGCAGTGTCCCACATGCTGGTGTAAAATGCTCTGTCTAATGTCAAGCAACAGCTCTAACACACACACACACACACACACACACACACACACGCACTCAAGTTGGCTGCAGTGAGAGTAGAACCCCTCCTTATCTAGGTACACAAACTATAGAACATAGTACTTAACAAAAACACTACTGCTCAAGTCTAACTTGGAGTGTGTCAAACAACACTTTATAGCTGATGACATCAACAGTGTCTGGGGAGGAGAATATGGTAATAACAGTGTTCCACATGCAGGTGTAAAAGGCTCTCTGTAATGTCAAGCAGCAGCTCACACTCCCCAAGTTGACTGCAGTGAAAATCGAACCCCTACCTATCTAAATACACAGAAAACAGAGCACATTACCTTAAATACGTGCCTTGGCGCAAGTCTGATTTACAGATGACTGCAGGTGAACTTATAGTAGATGACATAAGAAAGCCATGTGGGAGACAAAAGTTTGGGAGGACTGCATGAAATGGATGTATAGGCATGTGCAAGTATCAAAATACTGGCAACCCATGCTATTGAAGAAGCAGTTGTGAGGCACACACTTCTCCTCTTCTGTCTAAACACACGCATCAAGTTGATTGCGATAAGAACAAAACCCCTACCTATCTAAATACACAGACTACAGAACAAAATACTTGACACATGTGCCATGGCACAAGTCTGATTTATGCAAGAGTGCAGGTGAATTTACAGTAGATGACATCAGCAGACCATGTGGGGGACAACAGGTTGTGAGGCCTGCATAGGCACATAGCTAAATAGGTTCACATAAGGCTAATAGCCTATTAGCACTTGGGTGTGTAGAAGCCTAGCTGTGTAAAAACACAAGTACAATTACTGAGTATAGTTGGATGGTTGTTTTTAGCATACCATGTTTGTGAGTAGCACCAGCTGGCCCTGTCCATGAGGGACATAGGTGCCAGTTCAGAGGCAACTGTACAATCACCCAACCAGTAGTCAAGGTTGCCATTGAACAGGGTCATTGAGGAGTACTGCTTTACATGGAGTGAGAGCCTATTTCAGTCTCTGGGGTGGCACCTATGTCCCTCATAGACAGGCCCAGTTGTTGCTGCTCACAAAATTATCTGCTATCAATGACCATCTAAATATGCTTAATGTGTTGTTACACAGCTACGTTTCTATGGCCTCATGTATAGTGATAACCATGTGCTCCTACAACATACCAATACAATATGTGAGAGATGCAAGTACACAATGAATCTAGAATAAATGCTCTCTCTCTCTCTCAGGTAACAATGAACCATATGTTAAACAGGTTGTCAGCACACACGCTTCACCTCCTCATCAAACAAAGTGCATAACACATAAACCCTCATATGGAGAGGTATTCATTAGAAGCTTACAGAAAAAGCAGAGACCTCATAAATTCAAACCCTCTGCACACATGACAGACCCAACAGATCCCAGTACACATAAAAACAAATGTATCAGTGTCTTACCCATTAAGCCCTTAAGGCAAAACACCTCAAAACCAATGTCTTGGTCATAGGCAAATCTATAGTGAGACACAGATATCTCCCTCACCAGGTTGCACAAGGAGAAAGTCAATGTCAGCTACCTGTCAGGAGCCAGGATCTGCAAAGTCATGCATGCACTCAAGTCTTTCAACAACAAAGTACAGTTGTATAAAATCTTACCATAACGGTAGATGTCCTTGGCTTCACTGCTGCAGTATTCTAACATATGGGATTCCCTGCCATGGAAGCCCAACATCCTACCAGTCTAGCAAAGACTCCTGTTGCTTTAAAGGTACACCAAATATCACCCAAATGATCCTTGCATAGCATAGGGCATAAAGGTGATGTTCAGGCCTACCAAAAACAGAACTAATTGAACCAGCAGGAACACCAGTCCAAGGAACCCAGGAGATAATCTATACATCCAGGAAGGCAAAGGGCTAGGGGATGGAGGGAGAGAGCAAATACTGCAGCAGTGAAGGTAAAGACATCTATCATTATGGCAAGATTTTACACAACTCTACTATGTCCTTACATTTACTGCTGCAGTATTCTAACATATGGGAGAGTGCCAAAGCTCAAGAGGAAACTTACGGGGGGGGGGGGGGAGCAGAACAGTTCCCTAAAAAGCCTGAAGAACAGCACTAGCAAAACCAGCCCTAGCTCTATAGATAACATCCAACTTGGAATGTTTATTAAAGGTATGCACACAAGTCCCAATAGCTGTTTCAAGAATAGAATGAGTATCTAAGCCCTTGAAAAAAGCACCAGAAGAAGCCACAGGTCTAGTAGAATGAGCCTTAACTGAAGAAGGAAGACTCTTGTCATAAAAAATGTAACAAAAAGAAACAGTTTTAGAAATCCAAGAACAAATAGTTTGCTTGGATACAGCAAGTCCCAAAGATCTAGGATGAAAAGAAACAAATAACTGATCAGATTTTCTAATATCTTTAGTCTTATCGAATTAAACCTTGAGTTGTCTATGCACGTCCAAAGTATGCAGCAACCTCTCACTGTCAGCTTGCTGAGAGGAGAAAAAAGTAGGCAGATTAATAGATTGGTTAAGTGCTAGCTCATTAACCACCTTAGGCATAGAATAAGAAGTTATGTACTTACCATAACATTCCATGTTTGTAGTCCATCTCACCTACATTCTTTACATTCTTGCTGGATGGGTTCAGAGCCGAACCTCAGCTCTGACTCGGCCGATACTAAAGCTCGAGATCTTTTACTGGCTCGAGGCTATCCCCTATCCCATGGTACACCATGGCAATTTCCCAGATCATGTTTGCAAGAAAGTAACTAAATACATAATAGTGATTATACTATCAATAACTATGTACATATGACAAAAGGATTTTGTTTTGCTATCCATGGCATGTGGACAGACAACTATAACGAGGTCAGACAGCATAATGGATAGTCCACCAGTTCCTCCAGGATACAGGAAGGGGGAAGGTGGGTGGGACACAAGAATGTAGGTGAGATGGACTACAAACATGGAAAGTTATGGTAAGTACAAAACTTCTTAATGTTATGTAGCCCTATCTCACCGTAATTCTTGCTGGATGGGACAGCCTCCCCAGCACCTTTATCCCAGGTGGCTCAAGCAAAGAGACTCTTTAGCACAGTGGACCCAAAGGGTGACCTGTCCCGGGAGGCCAAATCTAATTTATAATGAGTGACAAAGGTATGAGGTCTTGCCCATGTAGCTGCTGCACAAATGGTATTAATTGGTTGTTTGGATTTGAAGGCATATGAAGTTGATACTGCTCTAGTTGAATGGCCTTTTACCTTAGCAGGTAATTGTTTCCCAACACTTTTGTAAGAAAAAGAAATACAGTCTGAAAGCCATTGAGCCAGAGTTACTTTGGAAACGAGCAAGCCTTTGTTTTTCTCTGAAAAGGAAATAAACAATCGATCCAATTTCCTAAAATCTTTAGTCCTGTGCAGGTAAAATCGGAGAATGCTATGGACATCTAATTGATGTAGTCGGTATTCTGATTTATTAGCATAATTGGGGAAGAATACTGGTAATTCAGTAGTTGTGTTTAGATTATGTTCTGAGCATACCTTAGGGAGGAAAGAAGGATTAGTTCTTAGGGAAACTATGTCCTTATGGAAAATAATATATGGAGGTCGAATGGTCAGAGCTTGCAATTCTGAAACCCTCCTAGCAGATGTTATAGCTACTAAGAATAATGTCTTCCAAGACAACAATTTCAAGTCGGATGAAGAAAACGGTTCGAATGGTGGAGAAATCAATGAGGTCAGAACTAAGTTTAAGGCTCAGGGCTCTGGAGGTTGCTTGATTGGAGGTCTGAGAAGGAGGACTCCTTTCAAAAAGGTCTTGCATAAAAAGTGGGACATAATAGAATTTCCCGTGTTGCCAAAATGATAATTTGAGATGGCAACCAACTAAACTCTAAAGGTAGCAGCTGCAGCTTCTTCTTGAAAAATAGATGTGAGGAAGTACAGGATAGACTCTATGGGAGCTGAGTTGTGATCTATGCCTTGTTTTGCCACCCAAATGGAAAACCTTTTCCATTTGCTGGAGTATAATTTCCTGGTGGAAGGTTTGTGGGAAGAAATGAGAATGTGTTTAACAGTAGGAGAAAGGGATATACACCTGGCTATTCTTGGAACTTGAGCAGCCATACTGTCAATTTCAGGGTTTGGATGGTAGGATGGAACTGTCCCAACTGGTGTATCAGGAGGTCTGGAGATGGTTCCAGAATCCATGGTTCATCCAAGAGATAAGGCCACAGGAAGGGGAACCAGACTTGGCAAGGCCAGTAAGGAGCAATGAGGATCAGGGTACTCTTCAAAAGTTTTTCTTTCTGAATCACTTTGGGTATCAGGGGAAAGGGTGGAAAAGTGTAAAGAAGTCCCGGAGGCCAATTGTGGATCAGAGCATCCCTGGGTGACATCCTAGGATGGGGAATGAGGGCAATGTAGTAGCTGCATTTGGTGTTCATGTATGTGGTAAATAGATCGCAGTAAGGGTGGCCCCATTTGCGGAAAATCTCTTCTGAAACTTCTGTTTTCAGGGACTACTCGTGAGGCATCAGAATTGCTTGACTCAGTTTGTCTGCTATCACATTGGACTTCCCCGGAATGCGCAATGCCACCAGAAAATGTTGAGAGACCATAACCCAATTCCATACTCTTTGTGCCTCTCGACAAAGTAGGTAAGACTTGGTTCCCCCTTGCTTGTTTATGTGTCACACTACAGAAATGGTGTCTGATTGAATTGCAATTGTCCCAGTGGGAAGAGAACTGTGAAGTGCTTGCAACGTGTATAGCACTGCTCTCATCTCTAGAACATTTACGTGCAAGTGGTTCTCGTGATCCTGCCAGATACCTTGGACCATCATTCCCAAATAATGCCCCTCCCACCCTATCTGGGAAGTGTCTGTGGTCAAGACTGCATTTTGTTGAGGGAGAACAAGAAGACGACCTAGATAAAGCTGATCTGTATATATAACCACCATGTTAGATCCTTCTTGCAGGAGTTTGTGAAGAGTATTTGGTGAGACAAGGGTAGATCCTCCATTGACCACTGGACAAATAGTAGCCACTGAAGCACTCTCATGTGTAGTTGGGCTAGGGGAACTAAAAGAATGGTGGATGCCATAGCACCTAGAACTTGAAGAACTATCCTGGCCTGTGCTTTGTCTTTGGTCAGCAAGAGTCTGACCTGGTTGTGCAATGATTCTATCCTTTCTGGTGTCAGTTTTGCTGTCATGTGGTTGAGTCTATGTCTGAGCCTAAGAAGACAATACGCTGCAATGGAGATAAGACAATTTTTTTTAGATTTACTGTAATTCCTAATCTGGTGCACAAGGATAGAGTCTCGTCCCTGGCTCAGATTAGTTGGTGCTTGGTGGTAGCAGTGAGGAGCCAGTCGTCTAAGTATGGAAACACTTGAAATCCCTGCCGTCTCAGGTGAGCCGTGACCACAGCCATACATTTGGTGAACACTCTGGAGGCTCTAGTGAGGCCAAAGGGCACTGTTCGAAATTGAAACTGACTGGCTCCCATCCAAAAGTGTAGATGTCTTCTGGAGTGCCTGTCTATTTTGATATGTTAGTACGCCTCCTGAAGATCTGTGGAGCACATCCATTTGTCTTTTCCAATAAATGGAAAAATTGACTGCAGAGTGATCACATAGAACTTTGATTTTTTTACCGACTTGTTTAGCTTGCTGACATCTAGAATTAATCTCCAGTCCCCAGTCTTTTTTGGAACTAAAAAGAATTTTGAGTAAGTTCTGGATCCTACTTGCTCAGTGGCGACATCTTGGATGACTCATTTTTTGAAGCAAAGAGATAACCTCTAATGTTGCATGGTCTATTTGATTGGGTGGTACATCTGGTAAAGACCAATTTGTAGGGGGATCGGAAACAAAAGGAATGAGGTAACCTCTGGAAATTATATTTTGTACCCATCAATCTTGAGAAATTTGTAGCCAGGTGCTTGGGTACACTGACAGATGACCCCTGACTGCCTCCAGAGATGGACAGTCAGGCAACCCCTCAGGGGCGATGAAAGGGTCGATCAGAGAAAGTATCTCTATCACCCTGGTGCTGCAGACCCCCTCTGCCTTGAGCGCGGTGCCTTCTATTATGACCTCCCCCTCTGCCTCTAGGGGAGAGTTGATCCTGTGCTTGAGGGAAACCTTTTTGGCATTTATGGAACCACATTTTCCCTCCTGTTTGACCCTTGGACTAGGGTCTGAAAGGAAGAGAGAAATGGACTCCAACAGCAGATAAGGTTTTCCCTTCCTGCTCACACCTGGTCAAAGTCTCTTTTACCTGAGGTCCAAAAAGAGTTGAACCATCAAAGGGGGCACTGGTAAAGGAGGACTTGAAGGACTCCGTAAAATTGCATAGACACATCCAGGAATGTCTCCTAAGAGAGATCCTTGATGCGGCCGCCCTGCTCGCTCCATCAGCTGCATAAGAAATCAGCCTCATGGAGGAGTTAGCAATAGAGGTAAAGGTGGAGAGCTTGTCAGTGGATTCCGAATCTACTGAACCCTGAAAGGTATCTCCCAACTCCTTTAGGAGATCCCCTCATAGCCTAGTAAAATGGAACAGGTAGTTCAGCGATCATAAGGTAAAAGCCACTGAAGAAAAAGTATGCTTTCCATACCTATCCATCATCCTGGACTGTTTATTAGGAGGATGGATATTTGAGGATGTCTCAGATAACTCCTTCTTTGTGGCTGCTGCAATCCACCATAGCATCCACAGGTACTCCCTTGGTTAGAAAGGTTTTCTTTTCTGGAGCAGTAATACATTTATTCGGCCTCCTCGGGACAGGCTCCACTGTGTCTGGAGAGGTCCAAGCTTTCCGAGATATGACTCCTAACAGTTGGTCATATGGCAGTGTGACCCAGGAGGTGGAAGGTCGGGAACCAAAAGCCTCAAGGTACACTGATTCATCCTCAATAGGGTTAGAGGTCTTCCAATCACCCCTCTGTCTAAGGATTTCAAGGATGTCCGCAAAAGAGACATCCTCAGAGGGTGATCTTGGGGACCCTTCTGACTCATCCAAATCAGTGTCAGAAGTGACAGACTCGGATGAGTCAATATGCTTCCTCTTACAAACTCTCTTCCGAGGGACCTCTCCAGTGGGGTAATCTGAGGAGGTTTCGGAAGAGAGGACACCTCCTATGGGGGCTCTGGTTCCCTACGCTTAGGGGCAGGTGGGGAAGAAGAGGCTGCTGCCAGCTGCTGGAGGGACATTGGGTCCAATGGCAGGGCTTTAGCACTCGACAAAGCTCTCTTTATTGCCTTGAAAGCCTTACCACTCTGCCGAGAAGAAGACCTCCACTTCAAGGAAATGGAAGGTTGACTCTGAACCGGAGGAGCAGGCTCTGAAGCAGACATGGGACCCAAGCTCACGTGAGCCGAAGCACAGAGAGGGAGGGTCGGATCCAAAGAAAATCCGGGGTGACTATCAGTCCCAGAGTCGACCGGACAGTGTCGGCTCCCAGACCCCTTGGCTCCAGACTGACCCGATGAAGTTAGAGTTATCAGTTCTGAGGAAGCAGGAAGAGTTCTCGGAACCGAGGGTTCCAGCACTATATGACCCAAAACATTAGACTCCGAGAGCGAAGCAGTTAGAGGAGGAACAGTAGACTGAGGATGGGGATGGATCCAAAGCCTTTGCGTCTGGAGAAGCTAAAATTTTTGCCAGCACCAGGTCACAGAGCAGCCTCTTCACCACATGCTCTACATCCTCATCAGATAGTGTCATGTAGGAATGGGTGGAGATAGATGGAGATCTCCTCCTTTCCAAAAGAGGAGATCTTAAAGTTGGTGAAACTGGTTCCAGGATCGGTGAATGTCTTGACAGAGATGATTGTCTCAGAGCCGATGAAACAGATGGCACCAAGACCGAAGAAAGAGAATTGGAGCCAGAGCTCTTTGGCTCCGTTGCTTTTGATTTTTTTGTCGATTCCGAAACAGGAGCCGATGGAGATTTCTTTTTGTGACTTTTAGAGACTGTCTGACCTTGTTCCAGCTGTTCTCGGAAGGAACTTGTCATTAAGACCCCTATCGATAAGTTTTCTTTTACGTTCATTAAGAACCCTGGTGCTGAACACATGACAAAAGGTACAGGGTTCTTGCAAATGAGGCTCCCCAAGACAGTACACACAACTGGTGTGACTGTCAGTCAACAACATTTTCTGAGAACATTTATCACACTTTTTAAAGCCAGAAGGGAAGTGTTCTTTGTGTTCTCTATCTTTATCCATTGACATTTTGTTTTCAAGAAAAGGAAAGAAAACAAATACAATAAAAACAGTACAACTATAAGGAGATATAGGTTCATAGGTAGGTACTAGGCTATCTGCCCGAAGGCATTTATAAGCCTAGCCAGAATGTGTTGGCTTTCACCACCCCATTAGATTAGTTCCCTGTGCCTCTGTCCAGTAGAGCCACTGAAGTGATCCCCGGGGTAAACTTTCTGTTTCCCATCCACTCACCAAGGTTTCTTTTGAAGAGCCATAGCGAGGAGCTCTGCCTAATGTAGATTGGAATCTTGTTCCAAAGCATGGAAAGTCTCTTGGACAGGAATCTGTCCCTCCAGCACATCCTATTTATTGTTGTGGTGAGGTTTAGATCCCTAGAGCGTGTGGATCGAGGGGATAAGATTTTCTTTAGGTGGAGCATGTCCATCAATTCTGAGTTGGACATGGCCTTGTACGTCAGGCAGAGATCACCTCTGAGTAGGTGGTATGCAACCGAGTACAGCTGGAGTTTCTTCAGCTGAGCTGCATAGGGCATCTGTTTGAGGCCAGTGATCCTCTTGGTGAGGTACTTCTGTGGTCTTTCCAGTTGTTGCAGGTGTCTTGTAAGGTACATCACAAATGGGGCATTGTACTCTATGATGGGTCTGATGAGTGATAAGTAGAGGGGCACAATGACCTCTTTTGATCTGGATGCAAACCCTTTTGTGATTAGGTGGGCCACATAGAAGGATTTTCTAACCACTTTGGCAATGTGATTATCAAAGGTGAGATTACTATCTACTTGGGTCCTCAGATCCCTTATTACGTCCTCCCTATTTAGGGGACTACCACCTATGCGGCAGTTTGTGGGTACTTTGTTTTTTCCAAAGGGGATGACTATGCACTTTTTGGCATTTAGCTTGAAGCCATGATTTTGACACCAGGTGTCCGTCTCAGTGAGATCCTTTTGGAGGATGTCTGTGTCAGCCGGAGAGTCAATTATAGCCCCTAGTTTGTAGTCGTCTGCGAACTTGGTCAGCCATAGTCCTCCTGTGCTTACCTGTACCTCTGAGAAGTATATGCTGAACAGGAGGGGTCCTAGGACTGAGCCCCAGGGAATGCCACTTGTAACTGGTTTAGAGTTGGACCTAGCTCCTGCGACTCTCACCATGTGGGTTCTGTCCATGAGCCAGTTGGCAACCCATCTTGTGATGTAGGGGTTTATGTTCAGGCTGGTGAGCTTGTCTATAATACCAGAATGGGGAAGAGTGTTGAAGGCCTTTGCAAGGTCTAGGTAGGCTGTGTGTACCACCTTTCCCTCATCTATAGCCTTGGTAACTGTCTCAAAGTAGTCCACCAGGTTTAGGAGGCATAATCTGCCCTTAACAAAGCAGAACTGGGTAGGGTCCAGTGTTTGGAGGTTCCCAGTGTGTCTGTTAATGAGTTCCATGATGATACACCCCATAGCCTTGCAGACCAAGCTAGTCAGGCTTATAGGACGATAGCTCCCAGGGTCTGTTGTGGCTCCACCTTTGTGGAGCAGAATAACCATTGCTGTGCGCCACTCTATGGGTACGTAGCCTGTGGCGAGGCTGAGTCTGAACAGTGTGCTTAGGTGAGGGGTTAGTTCGTCTTTGAGCTTGTGTAGGACGCAGCCTGGGACACCGTCCGGTCTCATTGATGCTGTGTTTTTAGCTTTGGAGAGGGCTGTTTTAACCTGAGTGTCTGTGGCTTCAGGGACTCTACATTCTTCTGGTATGGTTATGGGCCCTTTTGGGAGATAGAGGGGGATGAAGTTTGCACTGAACCTATCTGCCAGGATGTTGGCGATATCAGTCAGGTCAGTGTATTTTGTGTCATTCTGCACTAACTCCGAGCATATCTGAGCATTGCCACTTAGATTCTTGACATAGCTAAAGAATTCATTGTGGTTATCTTTGGAGTCCTTGGCAATTTTTCTTTCAAAGCTCACCTTGGATGATTTTATGAGGGATCATAGTTTCTTGCTGATACTGATCAGGGATGTCTTCCCTTCTTGGGATTTTACTCTTTTCTGTACTAGTTTCCTCTTTCTATTGTATAGCATGTTTATGGCAAGAGTCCACCAGACTGGTTTCCTTTTCTTGGAGGAGTGAGTCTTGGTTTTGCTTGGGATGGCACAATCCATGCATTCTTGTAGGTGCCCGTAGAATGCATTAGTAAAGGATTTTGCAGCTTGGACAGCGTTATCCTTCAGCATGGGGGCTTTGAAACTTTCTACCTCAGTCTTAAGTAACGTGAAGTTTGCTTTTGGAAAGTTTTTCATGGTGGTTTCATTGTCCTGGGGTGGGGGCGGAATGTGGATATACAAATTGATTTGTTTATGGTCAGATCTAACCAGCGAGGGGTTGAACTCTGGTGTGGAACACCTATCGCCCATGTTGGTGATGACCAGGTCCAATATGTTGTCACCTCTGGTGGGAGTGTTGACCAGATGAACTAGGGCGTTTGAGTTTATAAATTCTAGGAAATGTTGCACAAGGGAGTTAGTACTTGAGTAGTTCTCCCAGTTAATGTTTGGGTAATTGAAATCACCCAATATTAGGGTGTTTGGTGGAACCTTTATGTTTCCCAGTGTTTCCAGAAATGTGGAATGGGGGTCCTGGGACATGGTGGGTGATCTGTAGTAAGCTACAATTTGAATTGCAGTTTTGCCCATTGTTAATTGCATGTGGATGATCTCTGAAGCATCGTGCTGTGCCACTAACCTGGAGGTGTGGATATTCTTGATGAATATGGATACGCCCCTGCCTTTTGTATTTTGGTTTGGGTTCTGTGGCCGAAATGTATGGTAGGAGTTGTAGCCTGGTAGCGCTGGGGTGCACTCTAGAGCCTTAAACCAGGTTTCTGTTACTGCACATATATCGATTTTCTCCATACTGAGGAGTGCCTCGAGTGCGTGCATTTTGAGGTTTAGACTTCTGGCATTGAGTAGCATTACCCTCAGTTTTTTGTTACTTGTGCTATTTACGGTGGTGGGTTTGTCTTTTGAGCCTTGCCTAAAAAAGGCACTATGGGGGTGGCAAAAGCCTTGACCAGTATTCGAAAGCCTAAGGGTGACAGGTGCAAGCCATCTCTAGCGAAGCAGCGTGGCTTGTCTAGCATGTCATCCCAGGTGGACAGACACTGGATCCCCTTTGAATGACACCAGAAACTTAGCCAAGTGTTGAAATCGAGATTTTTTTCTTTATACAGTGGTATAATTCTTGGTGAGGGCAGGATGCTACTCAGGGTCGGGGTCATACCGGCCTGGGCAACATGATCAGAGAGCTCTTCCATGCCTCTTTTCATGTAGTCCAAGGAAGTACGGCTCAGGTCATTCATACCAACATGGACAATGACAGAGTCATATTTGTACTTGTTCTGGAGTGACCTGAGTACTTGTGTTATGTGGTGGATCCTGGCACCTGACAGGCAGCTGACAGTAACCTTCTCCTTATTCAGCCTAGTGAGTGGGACGTCAGTGTGCCTGACTATAGAGTCACCTATTACTAGTATGTTGGGTATGTTATTTTGCCTTAAGGGCTGTTATTGCATGGCACACTTGTTTTGTGAAGTATGTGTTTCATGGTTTGTGTTGGGAGGGGTGGAGTTTGCTTGGATGTTTGCTTTGGCGGTCTCTGTTGGTTTTGCAGATTTTTATTTAGAGCCTCCGAGTATGTTTTCATGTATTTATGTGTGTTTTTTGCCGGTGCTAGTTTAATGGGTCTATGTGAGACCGGTGGTGTAATGCAAGTATTGCCCTTGTCCTCTTGACTGTCTGATCCAGTCTTGGATTGAGAGAGCTTAGCCTCCAGTTTGGCTGTATAATTGCATCTCTCGCCTGTATTAGTGTTTGGTGGTAGGAAGAGACGGTTGTCTGTGTACATGAGGCAGTTGTGACTTTGCCTCAAAATGCCCAGATTCACCAGTTGGACTGGAGAATACACCTGAAACTGCCCTTTGGACATGCTTGGATAGGTACAGTGAATTGTTTTACTGGATGGCTGGTAAGGTCGAATAGAGAGCCTTGTCCTTCTGTACAGTACAGGAGGGTCTAGCGCTAGGGTTTATAAGTGCTTGCTATGAGTTTTGAGCAAGTGCTGGGCTGAAAAATGAATGGCTTGAGTGCTTAAGTTGAAAGTTTGTCTAATTCCAAAGGAAAAATTGAAGAGGAGACTTTGTGGAGCCGGGAATAGTTTTACCCTAGCTAACCGGCGCTGCCCGGCACGCAAAACCGGGCAAATGTGGTATTTATAGCAGGGAAATGAAAGAGATATAAATTAACCCAAAATGGCCAATAAACTACTAATTTCTGGGCCCTGAAACCACTCCTCCAGGGACAGATAGGCTGCTCAAAGCTCCCCTTTCTCACAGGTGAACAGAGAAACTTATTTCTATCCAAGTAAGGTATGGGCAAACACAGAGATTTGTAACACAGCCCTGAATTCAGCACTAACCTGAAAACTGGACTATACTAGCTTAGAAAGGCAAGAAACAAGTATTTTTTTTCAGAAAATAAAGCAGATATAATCAAAAAACACTTTAAATGCACAGAAAAGGATACTTATTGTTATTTATCGCAGATCAGAGTTGCAGTCAATGCTATATATATATATATATATATATATATATATATATATATATATATATATATATATATATATGGGTCTACCTGACATGGTCGACAGTTCATATGATCGACACTCATTTGGTCGATAGTACATTTGGTCGACAAGCAGATTTGCCCCCTTCCCCAATATTGTGCAACCCTGGAGTTGATATATATAGGTAGGGTGTGCTAAGCCCCCACCTAAAATGCTTGTCGATCAAATGAACTGTCGACCAAATAAACTGTCGACCATATGAACTGTCGACCATGTCAGGTAGACCCATATATATATATATATATATATATATATATATATATATAGATATATATATATATGTATATATATATATATATATATATATATATATATATATATATATATATATATATATATGCATATATATATATATATATATATATATATATATATATATATATATACATATGTATATATATATATATATTTATATATATATATATATATATATGTATACATATGTATATATATACATATATATATATATATATAGATATATATATATATATATATATATATATATATATATATATATATATGGAGAAAACTAGCACACAGAGAGGAAAGTCCCTCTAATTTAAATGGGCAACTATGGCTCTCTGACTTAAACGGGCCATACAATCGTTAAAGAAAGGGACAGGGGATGCTAACACTCATGCAATCACTCTAGAATAATAAGGGAAAACTATTAATAAGAAAGATGAAGAAATATAGTCAAAAATATCAAAAATTCCACTTAGCCAACGAGCCAGTAAATAATGCAACCTCAAAGCTTTCACGGCAAACGAGATCTGGGGAATTGCCATGGTGCACCATGATAGGAGATAGACTCGAGCCAGTAAAAGCTCTCGATCTTTCGTATCGTCCGAGTCAGAGCCGAGGTTCGGCTCCAAACCCATCCAATAAGAATTACAGTGAGATAGGACTACATAACATGAAGGGTTAGTGCGCAAGGACACTGTCCTCTTGAAAGATCAAAAAGGAGGACAAGCCATAAGGGCCTGCAACTCAGACACCCATCTGGCAGAAGTAAGAGCTAACAAAAGAAGAGTCTTCCAAGAGCAATGTTGCAAGGAAGCTGGGAGGTCTAATATTAAGGACACCTTTAAGAAAGTGTTTCACCTCAAATCTAGAAGCTAAAAGAGGAGAAAAAGGCAGGCAAGCAGAGTTAGCTGATAAGTGGACCTTAATAGAAGAATAGGCCAAACCAGCACTGAGCAACTCACACAAGTAACAGAGAACCAATGGAACATTAACAGTAAGTGGGTCAAAGTTATGAGAGAGACATCAAATAGAAAACCTCTTCCATTTGGATAAGTAGGATTTTCTAGTAGTGGGTTCCCTGGCCTCCTGCAGGACTTGGGGCACATCCTCAGAAAAAAAGGTGTCTATGAGGAATCAAAATCCTATCATCCACAGTGTCAGATGAAGCATGGACAGGTGGGAATGAATGAGAGATCCCATGTCTTGTGTGATTAGCTCCACCCTTTGAGGTAACTTATGATTATTGCCCCTGGCTAGGCACAGAAGTAGAGTGAACCAGTGCTGTAACAGCCAAAAGAGAGTCACCAACAAGATTTTGGGAGCATTCTGTTGAATTTTGAACATGACGTTTAGAATGAGGGGAAGGAAGGGAATGAATAAAGACACATCCCCTTCCAAGGAAATGAGAGGTTGTCAACCTTCCATACCAGAAGACTTGGGACTCTGGCACAAAACAGAAGAAACTGTCTGTCCAGAGGAGAGGCAAAAAGATCCACTTGAGGAGTACCGCACTGGCGGATAATGTCCAGAAACACATCCCTGTGAAGCATACATTCATGGGACTGAGTTAAGGATCAGCTCAGAGTGTCTGTCACAGTGTTCTGACTGGAAGGGATATAAACTGCCTGAAGAGTCACTTGATACTTGACAGCAATAGTAAAAAGCAATCACATGAGCAAGGCATTTGGTGAACACCCCTGGGCCAACAGAAAGGCCAAAGGGCAAAGCACAAAACTGAAAATGCTAGGAAGCAACAGAGAAACGCAAAAAACTTCATGAAAAGATGATGGATTGGAATATAGAGATAAACATCCTTGAGATCCAAAGACAAGCATATAGGCCTGAGAGAGCAAGAGAGGAAACAGAATCCGGAGGGAGAACATCCAAAAGGAAGGCACTTTTAAAAAAGTGTTTAGATGAGAAAGGTCTAGATTAGGTCTGCAAGTACCCTCTTTTCTGGGCACTAGAAACAGTCTGGAGTAGAACCCTTTCCCCGTTTGGGACACTGGCATCTCTTAAATAGTAGCCTGAGTCAAGAGATTTTGAAGAACCTCTGTGAAAAAGGGAGGCTGAGGAATGCCCATAAAAGGAAGATGGGATTTCCACAACATGAAGTACCCCTGATGAATGATCAACAGAACCCAAGCATCCTAAGTGATCTGAAGCCAAGCAGGTAGAGAAAAAGAAGGGCAAAGAGAAAGAGAAATGTGGCTGGAAAGAGACGGATAGTC
The DNA here is from genome assembly GCF_019279795.1 of Protopterus annectens. Lineage (NCBI taxonomy): Eukaryota > Metazoa > Chordata > Ceratodontiformes > Protopteridae > Protopterus > Protopterus annectens. The sequence continues at coordinate 1,221,903,162 of NC_056741.1, read as the reverse complement.
ATGCAGCATGTGGTTTGCCTGGAGAAGAAGGTGTCGGAGTCCTGGAAAACTGAGCAACCTTAGCAAGAGAAGCCCATTTGCCAGTCTTCTTACCTTTAGTAGAAGGGTGTGATTGCCTACAAAAAAGGCAGGCTTAGCAGGATAGTTTCTCTGAAATTTAGACACAGGAGAAACAAACACATGTTTAAGCTTCTGTATGGCTTTACACTTATCCTGAAGGGACACAAACTAGTATCATCTTCTCCAAACAAAAGTTTAGAATCCAGAGAAGCATCCATCATCTTAGTTTTAATATCATCAGGTAGAGGTTGAAGCCTGGGTGGCTGCGGTGGTGCAGTGGTTAGTGTTGTTGCCTCACAATAAGAGGTTCTCCGGTTCAATCCTCATCTGGGGTGCCTTGTGTGTGTGTGTGTGTGTGTGTGTGTGTGTGTGTGTGTGTGTGTGTGTGTGTGTGTGTGTGTGTGGCCGGCCGGCCTTCTGTTGAAGGTTGGGCACCAGGCTGGCAACTCAACACTGTAAAACTCCACTGCCAATCATGAGCAGACAGATGATCTGCTGTGGCAACCCCTTACTGGGAAAAGGTAGAGGTTGAAGCCTAAGCCAGGAATACTTCCTCATCACTGAACCAGCAGCCTTAGGAGAAGCATCTACTGCATAATAACTACATATAATATAATGACTTGAGAGGAAGCCTCTAGTAAGGAAAGAACAGAAGTTTTACTGAGTCTGAAAAATCAGAAATAAGTTGACAGGCTTGAGAAAGAAGAGCCAACACATACCTAGACATATGGGTCTGATAATTAATAGCCCTAAAGGCTAGGATAGCAGAAGTGTAAAAATTCTTATCCAGCCTTTCCATAGTTCTGAAGTCAGAAGGCAATAACGTGGATGAGGGAAGCAACTGAAATGGCTTATCAGAGGCTACAGACATGACAGAGGGGTCAACAGCAGGACATTTATATAGCAAAAGAACAAGTCTAAGACACCCTATAAAACCTGTCAGGCTTCTTGGGACCAGGGGACACAGAATCAGGTGCATGAGAGGCATTGGAAAAAACATGCAGCAAAGCAGCCAAAGCAGGAGGAATAGCCACAGGTTTAGGAGATTCCAACTGCAGCAACTCATAGTACATCTTATGGATATCAGAGACCTAAACACAATCCCAGTTAAAAAATCCATCATCCTAGAAAGTGTGTCCCCAAGGAAGTTTCCTCAAAGGAGACAACAGAACTAATAGATTCCTCCTCCTCTGACCCATAGTCCAAAGGAGAAGGAATTTGAGTAGAATAAGTCAGGCAATCATCATCAGAATCTGATTTATCCTCAGAAGAATCCTGTTCTCTAGCCCTTTCAAGAGGAGTAGAGGACAAAGGAGGAGCAGGAATTGAAACCTCTTGAGGAGGCTCTAAGGACATTAAAGCAGTAAATAGACCCTGAGTGAAGGCCTGCCACTTACTTTGTGGATACCTAGGAGAAGAAGAAACATATTTAATTTTTTTGTTTCTTTTTTAAGGGAACATCCCCACCAAAAAAAAAACAAGAAGACTCAGACCCTGGACAACAGTCAAGAACACTACTAGAAACTTCTTCCCCAACTAAAAACTGAGGAACTACCCTAGGTCCCTCAGAAAAAAATCAACCATGGTTATCCCTGAACATCTGAGACAAACGCCCGCAAAGCCTCTGCGTATGTGCTGCCAGCCAGATCCTCACCGGCCTCCAACACGGTAGAGGCAGTGAAATCCTACAGCACAGCTGGGCAGCCTCTGGGTTTGTAACAACCTCAGGAGAAACACCTGGCAGAGACTGAACAGCAGAAGATTCCAGTTGTACCTTTTTCACCTCCTTCTTCCCTAATTGCTGACCCTCAAGGTGGGAGATTCCTTCTATTGTATCTTTAGCAAGAAGCTTAAGATGCTGGTTCTCATGATATAAGGAAAGGGAAGAAAGTCTACTGCGAAGGTTTTTCAGGATGAATGCCTGACAAATAGAACAATATGTAAGGTCACGAGAAGCTCCTAGGAAAAAAAGACACATATTGGCAGTCTTTATGGGGAATCTGTCTCCCACACTGGCATTTACACTTCTTGGATGACATTAACCCCAAGGAGCACAAAAAAAAGGCAAGAAAAAACAAAATCCCCAATGGGGCACTTATCTGCAACTGCAAAGAAGTAAGCAAACAGGCATAGGTAATCACTGAAGAATGAAAATGCATTCAACTGGCAGAAAATGGACACAAGTAAACAGACTAATGGTGAAAACATGGATTGGCGGCAAAGTAGTTCTGTTTTTGGTAGGCTTGAATATCACCTTTGTGCCCTATGTTATGCAAGCAGCATTTGGGTGACATTCTACGTACCTTTAAAGCAAGAGGAGTCTTTGTTAGACTGGCTGAATGTTGGGCTTCCATGGCAGTGAATCACATATGTTAGAATACTACAACAGTGAATGTAAAGGCGTCCACAGGTACACCTCTGTCATACTCCATGTTGGAGTAAATGACTTGAGATGTACCTCACTGGACTATATGAAGAGAGATATGACTGACCTCTTGGATTATGTGTCCCAGACAGGTGTGTCTGTAGCCCTAAGCAGCATTCTACCTTCACCCATGGTGATGCTTCCATACAAAAAAAAATTATTATTGACTTCAACAATTGGCTTAGCTACTGGTCTCACTCCAGGGGGATCCAGTAGTTGTCAGGCTGGAATTATATGGTCGACAGACCACACTGCTTTGCCAAGGATGGTCTTCATCTGTAGGCAATGTCATAAGAACAAACTTCCTGGCATGAAAATATCCTCAAAAGACAAATTCAAGGTTATACTGCTTAATGCTAGGAGTCTAAATTAGAAACTACACTCCATGGAGGCACTTCTTACTCGGGAAGATGTCGATCTCTGTGCAGTCACAGAGTCATGGTTTAGGGCCACAGAGAGTACTATGGCCATGAAAGGCTATAATGCCTTTCACACATTCAGGCCACAAAAGCAATGTGAAAGAACCAAAGGAGGAGGTGTATCCATCTTCATAAAAGACAAGTACATCTCAAGAGTGGTTCAGCAGTACGACTCTCTAAAGTTACAACAAGTCCAACTAACAGTGGGAAAAGCCTCCTCCACATCATTGTTAGCTATAGGACCACCAGCATGAACCACAAAAACCACACAGTGCCTTCCTGGACCTACTTGAGTCACTCAAAATACAGCCAAATACCCTAGGCATGGGTCTCTGTAACTATCTTTCTATTGATTGGGATATAGATATGAGCTCAAACACGCTCACCCTAAGGTTCCTGCACTTTGTAAACATGAATGTTCTTTAACAGTTATTTATTTTTTTATTTATTTATTGCATTTGTTTACCAGGAAAGTCTACTGGGCCTAAAGGAGCTAATTTTCGGTGGAGGCCAGGGAAGAAAAGCTCCGACAAGAACATAGATGCAGAAAAAAAATTAAACATTAATTGGTACAGAAGTAGAAACAGTGTGACACATAGTGGTTACAGTAATATATACAGAATATATACATAAGTCAGGAATTTAGTTGCTTTGATTACAGTAACATATACAGAATATATACATAAAAGCAGGAATTTAGTTGGTTGCCAGATGAATTCAGAGCGGTAAAAACGGAGATAAATTAATCAGCATTATTGTACCAGTATAAACAAGTGATGAAAGAAAAAAAAATAAATATGGGGAAAGTATCATCAGTCACTAGTAGCAAAAAGCATAGGAATTTAATTATAATATAAGGAGAAGGAAGAGGTTAGGTTACAGAGCAGGTACACAGCCAGGAAGAGTTGAGATGATTTTTCAGTATTTGTTTGAAAGTGGTGGTGCTGCCCGTGTTTCTTATAGAAGGAGAAAGCAAGTTCCATAGTTTGGTGATGGTGAAGGAGTAGAGCAGTTGACCAGCCAGTAAGGTGGGCTTTTCTACTTTTAGAAGTAGGTGATTTTCAGATCTTAGTTGCCTGCTGGGTTGGTATTTGGCAAATAGAGTTGAGAGAGCAGGACAGTCTGTGGGTGTGTAGATTATTTTGTGTGCTGTAGTTAGCTGGGTGAATGAGAGTTGGTGGGGGAATTCCAACCAGCCTCATTGTTTCAGTGAGTTATAGTGGTGGGATGAGAATTTGGCTTTAATGGCAAATTTGGCTATTCTGTTGTAACACATTTCAAGTTTGGATTTTGCAGATTTTTGGATATTAGTGAGGAGAGAGGCACCATAAAGGAGATAGGGTAATAAAAATGTAGTTGAAAGGGTTTGTCTAGTAGAGAGGCTAAGAAAGTGTTGGCGCCTGTACAGCATACCAAGCTTTTGGTGTGTCTATTGATGTTACTTAGACTGTGGCAGAAGAGAATAGCCAGTGGTTCTGCTAACTGCTAACAGTCTGCATCTCCACAAGGGCCTCGAATGTCCTTGACCTAGCACTCTTCAACATGGGAGATCGCTGCACCACCACAGTGAGACCCTCCCTGGTAATGAATGACCAGAAATCAGTCACGTTCAATATGACAATCATACCTGACCCCCTCAGGATCTAAATGGTGGAAAAATCTCTGCAAAGAAAACTATAACCTCCGAAGTGATGGCATATATAGCTTCAAACCTACTGACACCAATGACAGTAAAGCCTCCTATACTGGAGTGTACACAAATGGCCTATATAAACATCTTTACAAGTGTATAGCTTTAGCTGTACCAGAATGGATCAAAACTTGCTCATGAAAAAAAAGCCACCATGGTGGACATCTACTATAAATAGATCATACAACAAGAGAAAGGAAAAGATGTGCAAAAAGAGGGAACAGTCTCAGCAGATGAGCAGACGGACACCCTCCATAGCTTGAACAAGCAAAGTAGTCATCTTGTAAAGTCCTCTAAAATTAATTACAAAACTAAATTACCATCCATAGCTAAGGATAATCACAAGGTATTGTTTTACCTATAGCTGTAATGTAAAATAGAAGTCCCGGCATTGTACCAAATTCAGAGCGGACAGTACCACTCCTATTGAACCTGAGGACATAACTAACCTATTAGCACACAGGTTTGGCAACAATTTCACACCCCTGTCTCCACCTATCATACCCCTCAGCATACCTGTCAACAGTTCTCTACCTATTATCTCCAAATACCCAGTCCTAGCCACACTTGTCAATGCCAAAAACACAGCCTCTAAGAGACTGGAAAACATCCCACCCTGTTTACTAAACAGTCTAAAGCAAGAATTTGCAGAACCACTGGGGATTTTCTTCTACCACAGTCTAAGTAATGATTTTTTTTTTCCGGCAGAGAGGAAAACAGCAATCATAATACCCTTTTACAGAGGGGGTCCCTCAATTGACCCAGGAAACTATGCACCCATAAGCCTGACCAGACTTGTCTGTAAGGCTATGGAGAGAATCATCTTTGACCTTATCAACAAGGGCATTGGTGACCTTCAAACTCTTTACCTGACCCACTTTGGCTTCATCAAGGGCAGATCATGCTTGTTAAACCTAGTGGAATTGTTCAATAGTGTCAACAAAGCTGTGGATGAAGGCAAATCAGTACATACTGCCTATCTCAACTTGCCCAAATGCTTTGACACAATTCCCCCACTGGGGCATCATTGCAGAACTCACACATGGGGTAATAATACATATGTCATTAGATGGGTAGTCAACTGGCTCACTAACAGAATGCATACAGTCATAGGTGGGGATTCCCCCTCTATCAGCAGATCTTTTGACAGTGGTATCCTATAAAGGTCTGTCATGGGTCCCCTACTGTTTGGAATGTATTCCTCAGAAAATCAGGAGAATAAAGCTGGCCTGTGCTTCCACAAGTTTGCTGACGATGGCAAACTGGATGCAATCATTGAATCCCCAAACAATGTCAACATACTACAAAATGTGCTTACATACATAAATGACTGTTGCCAAAGCCACAGACTTAAAGTGAACACAAATTAATGTGCTATTATCCCTTTCACCAAAGGAGAAGTCCGTGCAAATTACACTATTTTATAATACCCCCCCCCCCCCATGTTCTAACCCAATGGTGAGAGATTTGGAAATGGAGGTTGATGGCAACTTCACCTTTGATCATCATGTGTCCACAGGGGTAATGAATGCCATTTACATTGCACACTTCATAAATGAGGGCATAGCATCCAAGACTAAGGATGTTATAACTCCACTGTACTCATCCCTCATCAGGCCAATAAAAGACTATGATGATGTCTTTTGCATGTACATCACCAGACATCTGCAGCAGCTGGAGAGACCTCAGAAGTTTCTCACAAAGAAAATCCCGGGCCTCCAGAACATGGTCTACATGGAAAGACTGAGAGCCCTGTCACTGTATCCTACAGGCTGATGAGAGGTGACTTATGGCTGGCCTACACAGCAGTCTCGAACCCTGCCTTAAAGAAAATGCTGTATCTTCCCAAATCATATGGGACAAGAATCACTCACTCTAGGGATCTTAACCTAGCCTGTGACATCAAAAGGACATGCTGGAGAGACACATATGTCTCCCAGATATTGCCACTCCTATGGAACAAACTCCCAATTCATAATACCAAATCCAATAACACAGAACCAAAAAAGCAGCAAACAAAAGAACCAGTTCCATTAAGGAGTCCTGTATAGATTAAGCACTTTCCTTCTTTAATACAATCAACTTAGAACTTCATCAGAATCAATTAAAACACAAAATCAAATGAAATCGAACAAAAGCACTTAATCTATACAGGACTTGTCTAGTGGAACTTGTTCTTTTGTTAACTCCCAGTTCATGTGAAATTGAGCTCCTCAATGACCCTATTTAAGGGTAATGGGGACAACTGCATGGGAATTCACAGATTTACCCCAGGGGTTTCACCTATGTCACTCTTAGACATGGTCAACCAGTGCTGATCATGGATTTGCAAATATTGACTACATTACATATCTTGGTCTATAAGGGAACAATAGTACAACTTCAGTAGGCTTGACAAGGCCCTAAGCCATTAGCCTAGTAAACTCCTATGAACCTATAAACTTAGGGCCACTATAGTAGTAGCCTCATATGAACCTATGAAGCTATGAACCTATGCTGGCCTGCAAACATCTTGTCACACACATGGGCTGCTGATGTAATGTACTATAATTTCAGCTGCAGTCATGCAAAAGTCAGACTTGTGCCTGGCGCTTGTGTTATGTATTGTTTTTTGTAGTTTGTACTTAGAGGAGTAGGGGTTCTATTCTCACTACAGTCAACTGTGTGTGTGTGTGTGTGTGTGTGTGTGTGTGTGTGTGTGTGTGTGTGTGTGTGTGTGTGTGTGTGTGTGCATGTGTGCTCTTGCTTGACATTACAGAGAGTGTTTTACCGCAGCACGTGGGACACTGTTATTACCATATTCTCAATGGACACTGCTGATGTCATCAGCTATATCAGATGTCTGGATATGCAGTCATCCCACCAGGGCTTGGTCAGACACTGGCCTGGAGGCCTGGCAGATGCCTCCTCTTCCTATACCAGACAGATGACAGTGACATAGCTTTTAATCTATCCACATACATCATGGCAAGATTTGTAGCCCCTGTGTTACCTCCCTGAAAAAGCCCTGGGGTCTCTCCAGCTGCTGCATTGTCTATAGAGGTACATGCAATAGAGACCATTATACTGTATTACTGTTCTGATGAGGTTTGATTGTATTGCTGTCATACAATCCTATGTTCTGAATATGATGGCATGACTTATGATGTGCACTATACATTTAGGTTCATAGGTTCATAGGTGTGTACTAAGGTAATGGCCCTGGGGCCTTTACAAGCCTAGCCATAAGATTACCCTGGCATAGTGCCACCTGACCTTAGTTCCCAGTGCCTCTGTCGGGTAGAGTCGCTGGAGTTATCCCTGGGGTGAATTTTCTGTTTCCCATCCAGTCATCAATATTTCTCTTGAAGAGGGTCAGCGAGGTGCTCTGCTTGACATGTATGGGAAGTCTGTTCCATAGCATGGGCAGTCTCTGGTTTATGAACCTGTCCCTCCAGCATGTTCTGTTAATTGTGGTAATGAGGTCAAGGTCTTTGGAGCGTGTGGTGTGGAGAGATTAGGATTTCTTTAGATGTAGCATTTTTAACAGAGCTGGTTTAGACATGGCTTTGTAAGTCAAGCAGAGATCGCCTCTAAGTAGACGATATGAGACAGAGAATGGTTGGAGTTTTTTGAGTCTGTCCATATAGGACAAGTGGTTAAGGCCTGGGACCCTCTTTGTGAGGTACTTTTGTGGCCTTTCCAGTTGTTGCAGATGTCTAGTGAGGTACATGCTAAATGGGACATTGTACTCGATGACTGGCCTAATGATGGAAGAGTAGAGGGAGACAATGGCCTCTTTCTTCCTGGATGCAAAACCCTTAGTAACGAGATGTGCCACATAGAAGGACTTTCTGACCACAGTGGCAATGTGGTGATCAAAAGAGAGGTTGCTGTGAACCTGTGTTCCCAGATCTCTTATAACGCCATCTATGTTCAGTGGACTACCACCAATGTGGTAACTCATGGGAACTGGGTTTTACCCAAAGGGGATGATGACACATTTTTTGGCATTGAGCTTGAGGCCATGGTTTTGACACCAGTCATTGGCACAGTGAGGCCATTCTGTAGGATGTCAACATCACTTGGGGAGTTAATAATAGCTCCCATCTTGCAATTGTCTGTGAACTTTGTCATCCAGAGTCCCTTCATGTTGGCCTGGACTTCAGAGAAGTAGATACCAAACAGGAGAGGACCCAGGACCAAACCCCGTGGGGCTCCACTCGTGACTAATTGGCAGTCTAACTTGGAGTCAGCTACTTTCACACTGTGGGTTCTATCTGTGAGCCAGTTTGCAACCCACCTAGTGATATAGGGGTTGATGCCAAGCTTAGTGAGTTTTTCTATGATTCCTGAGTGGGGAATAGTATCAAAAGCCTTGACCAGATCAAGGTAGGATGTATGAACCACCTTGTCATCATCCAGAGCTCTGGTGACTGACTCAAAGAAGTCGAACAAGTTGAGCAGACATGATCTACCCTTCATAAAACCAAACTGTGTGGGATCCAGAGTTTGGAGATTCCCTATATCCTTGTTTATTAGGTCCATGATGGTGCATTCCATAGCTTTGCATATCAGACTCGTCAGGCTAATGGGGTGATAGTTCCCAGGATCTGTAGTCGCTCCTCCTCTGTGGAGAGGGATGAGTGTAGCAGTGTGCCATTTGGCAGGGACAAAGCCTAAGGTGAGGCTGTGATTGAACAGGGCACACAGGTGAGGTGCCAGTTCACTCTGTAGTTTATGTAGAACACAACCAGGGATATTGTGAGGTCCCATAGAAGCTGTATTCTTGGCCTTGGGCAGTGCTGTTGTGACCTGTGCAGCAGTAATTCTGGGTGCCTGGCAATCTACTTGTATTATGATTGATCCTTTGGGGGAGGTAAAGTTGGCAATGAATCTGTCGGCCAGTATACTGGTAATATCTGTTGGCTCAGTATAGGAGGTACCATTGTGCAGTAGCTCAGAACAAATCTGGGAATTGTCGTGGAGATTCTTTACATAAATATAGAATGCCTTATGGTTCTCTTTACTATCTGCTGCAATTCTGTTTTCATACCTAGCTTTAGAGGATTTGATGAGGGATCTCAACTTTTTGTTGAGGCAGATAAGGGAGTTTTTCCCATCTTGGGACTTCACCTTATTCAGCATCAGTTTCCTCCTTCTGTTGTAGAGTTTGTTTATGGCAGGGGACCACCAGATTGGCTTCCTTTTTTTTGAGGAGAGTGTCTTGGTTCTATTGGGTATGGTGAGATCCATGCATTTGTACACGTGTTCGTACAGTGCATTGATGTATGATTCTGTGGTCATGCAACTATTCTCCATTTACATGGGTGCCATGAAGTTAGCCACCTCTGTTTTTAGGATCTCAAAGTTAGCTTTGGAGAATTTTTTCATGGTGGTTACCTTTGCTGGTGAGGTGGGAGGAATATGGATTTCCAAGGTGATTAGTTTGTGGTCGGGACTAACCAGGGATGAGCTGACTACTGGTGAAGAGCAACAGTCGCCCATGTTAGTAATGACCAGGCCAAGAATGTTGCTACCTCTAGTGGGGGTAAGAACGAGCTGCTCCAGGATATTGGAATTAATGAACTCCAGGAAACATTGGGCAAGTGAATTGATACATGAGTAATTTACCCAGTTAATGGAGGGGTAGTTGAAGTCACCTTGTAAGAGAGTGTTAGGTTGGACCCTAATATTCTTCAGGGTGCTTAGGAAGTGCGAGTCTTGGGACATGGTTGGAGACCTATAGCAGGCTACGACCTGAATCACTGTCTTACCCAATGTTAGCTGCACCTGAAGTATCTCTGATGCATTATGTAGGGCTACCAGTCGGAGGTGTGTGCATCCTTTATGAATAGGGAAACGCCACCACCTTTGGAGCTTCAGTCCAAGTTCTGGGGCTAAAAGGTGTGGAATTAGTTATAGCCTGGTCGTGCAGGGGTGCTTTCTGCTGCCTTGAACCAGGTCTCTGTTACAGCACAAATGTCGATGTTCTCCATTTTAAGGAGGGCCTCGAGCGAGTGCATTTTGAGATTTAGACTTCTAGCATTGAGCAACATGACCCTCATATTGCATTTGTTTGTAGCTGTTATGGTGGTAATTTGGTTTTTGGAACACCACCTAAAAAAAGCACTATATGGGTGGCAAGAGCCTTGGCCAGTATCCGGAAGCCCAGGGGTGACAGATGCAGGCCATCTCTGGCAAAGCATCGTGGTCTGTCAATCATGTCATCCCAGGCAGACAGATACTGGATCCTCTTAGAGTGACACCAGAAACTTAGACAATTGTTGAAATCAATCACGTTCTGCTTGTACTGTGGTATCATTCTAGGTGATGGTAGGATGCTGCTCAGGGCTAGGGTCATACCCGCCTGGGCTACATAATCTGAGAGCTCCTCCATGTCTCTTTTCATGTCACCCAGGGAGGTACGTCTCAGGTCATTCACACCCACATGTACAACGACAGAGTCATATATGTACCTGTTGTTGAGTGACCTGAGTGCATGCATTATGTGTCAGATCCTGGCACCTGACAGGCAGATGACTGTTACTTTCTCCTTATTCAACCTAGTGAGTGGGACATCAGTGTGCCTCACAATCGAGTCACCTATGACTAGTGTGTTGGGCATGCTGTTTTGCCTTAGGGGCTTTGGTTGTGTGGCACACTGTTTAGGAGAGTTATGTGTGTTTCTGCCTTGGAGATCTCTGCTGCTTGGGTAGATTTTTATTGAGAGCCTCCGCGAAGGAGGGTGTGTAGTTTGTGTTTTTATGTGAAGGCAGTGCTGGTATGTGTTGCAGAGGGCTATGTGTTCCATGTGGTGTGGTGCAAGCGTTGACCTTCTCCTCTTGACCAGCTAATCCGGTCTTGGCTGGAGAGTGTGTGGCTTCCAGTTTGGATATATAAGTGCATCTCTTGCAAGTCTGAGTGCTGGAAGGTAAGAGGAGAGAGTTGTTGGTGTACATGAGGCAGTTGCTACATTGCCTCAGGATGCCCAAGTTCACCAGGTTAATAGGAGAAAGCACAGGGAACTGACCGTTAGACATGCCTGGAAGGGTGGGCATTGGTAATAAGTACTAGATCTGTTTCCTTGTAGAAAGTTTAGTGCTGGTAGCACTTGTGTTCTACAATAATTGCTACAAGAAGTCTGGTAAAGTGCTAGACTAATAAGCTAGTATAAGTGAAGAGAGGAGAGAACTAGTAGAGCTAAGGGAAAAATCGAAGAGCAGACTCTGGCACCACTCAGAAGCTTTCAAATGGTCCTGGATACAGCAAGTCTGTATTTGGACTAGACGAGTTACAAGAAAGGTGGGAAACGAGCAAATGTGGGCTTTTAAACTGGAAAATTGAGAGAGATGGGAAAAGCTGTCCAAACAGTCAATAAACTACAATTTCTGGGCCAGGAACCACTCCTCTTGTGATAGATAGGCTACTTAGTGCTTACCACTCCCACTGATAAGCTAGAAGGCTTCCTTCCAACACAGAAAGGCTTTGGGGGCTCAGAAGCTTACAGTCTTGGACACAGCAAATCTGTATCTGGACTACACTAGTTACAGGAAAGGGGGAAAACAAACACAAACACATGCTTTTAAGCCAGAAATTTGAAAGAGATGGAAGAAACTGCCCAAAAGGCCAATAAACCACAAATCTGGGCCAGAAACCACTCCTCTTGTGGTAGATAGGCTACCTAGTGCTTACCACACCCACTGATAAGTTAGAAGTCTTCCCTCCGACACAGAAAGGCTTGGGGGGCTCAGGAGCTTACAAACAGTCCTGGATACAGCAAATCTGTTTCTGGACTAGACTAGTTACAGAAAAGGGGGGATACAAGTGCGGGTTTTTAAATCAGAAAGTTGAAAGAGATGTAAAAACTGCCCAAACGGCCAATAACTACAATGTCTGGGCCCAGAAACCACTCCTTAAGTAGTAGATAGGTTACCTAGTGCTTACCACTCCCACTGTTAAGCTAGAAGGCTTCCCTCCAACTCAAAATGGCTTGGGGGGAGGGTTCAGGAGTCCTGGAACATCATTAAAGAGAAAAGTTAGAAAATAATGATTCATATTGCAGTTTCTGACATCAACACCCTTACAAGAGCATTCACTATAACATTGTGAAAGTCTGATGCTATCACCTTTCAAGGGCCAATATAAGTCAAAGATACAATGACCAGTTCAGCAAGATAAATGCAGATATACTAAGCACTAAGTTAGCTATGCACCTTGAACATCAGACTTAGCTTTTGTATCCCTGAATCCAAAAGATAGAAAACAGGGATATGGCAGTTATCAGCACTTATACAGAGTGTTGGGGGGGAGGGGGGGGCAGGTCAGGAAGCCTAAGCTGACACAGAAGGTCAATGAGTGTATGTGAGTAGGAAGGGGAAGGCAGACATTGGAATAAAACAACAAATGGCCAGTGAGACAAACTGAGTAACTGTTGTGTGTGTGTGTGTGTGTGTGTGTGTGTGTGTGTGTGTGTGTGTGTGTGTGTGTGTGTGTGTGTGTGTGTGCGCGCGTGAGTGCGTGTGTGTGTGTGCGTGCATGCGTGCGTGTGTGTGTGTGTGTGTGTGTGTGTGTGTGTGTGTGTGTGTGTGTGTGTGAATGCCGGTATGAACACAGCCAAGCTCTGTGCTACCTCTATGTCTTGGTCTGACATACAGGTGTGAGCCATATATAGCAGAGTTGGCAGTTCATCGCTGTCATTCCTGACCATGAGAACTGGCTCTGCTAGGAGTTGCACTGGCACGTCCATGCCCATGGTCAGGTGTAGTGTTGCTGCCTGAACTTGAATTATATCTAGTGGATGAGCTCCCTATAAGGGGACACTCAGAACCATGATCCCATGGTCTGCCACTTCTGGGTGTGTACAGCAGAGTCACTGATGGAGCAGTGGAACTACTGCAGTATGGGAGCATGAGCAGTCACTGCCATGTTGGCTGACAGGAGATGATGTGACTGACCTACACCCACAAGAATGCTGTTCCCCTCCCACCAGATGTTCCATGACAGACACCCCTCAGTCCATCACAGACATCCCTTGTTCCAACATGTCATTCATCTGATCCAGTGAAATGGCAACATGGCAGAGGCAGTCACACAAGTCAGACTGTGCCATATCCAGAACCCTGAACATTTATCCAGAGTACCTATGGGAACATGCCTGTGCCTCCACGATGGCTGTAAACATTCATTGAGTGGCACAGGAGTTGACACCTGCACCAGGTGGAGGAGGGACACCAGGCCCTCTCCAAGCACCCCTATCAATAATTCTGTATGGCACCTCACCCACACTTTCACTATGGACAGAGTTAGCAGGCAATTAAGCCACATTAGCCATACTTCCCTGATCAATATCCTCACCCTTCACCTTTCCAATATCTGTGGCATCAGTGGACTGGGTAGATGTAGGCCTACTGGCTGTGTCCAATGGAAATGCAGGGGATAGCTGTATGTCTGTGTCAGATTCAACCTCTGCCCCTCTCACCTGTGCCTCAGATTGGACACCATTATCATAAGAGTCTGTAGATCCACTGACATCAGGTGGCACAGAGCCCACTCTCCCACTCTCATGATCACCTGTGATAATAAGCATGAAACACAGGAATACATTAATACCTGCAGTACTATAGTGCAATATATGCTAACAAAATAGCAGTGCTGCTACTATTACAGAAAATACAGCAATACACAACAGGCCTGAGATCAAAATCACAAACCACATTATTTCTTTCAATAGCTCAGCACTAGTGACATAAAAATATTTGACTTTCCATCTGCAGAAGATATACTGCACTGTACTCCAAACAGTCCTGGAAAAAGTTGAGCAGGAGGTAAGGGCAACATCATCACAATTAACAATAACACAAGGGGTAATACATTTACCCCTGTACATGTGTATTAACTGTACTTTGAACAAGAAAATGGCTGACAACTCCAAAGTAAGCTTATAACTGCACCAGTCTTCAATCTCCAGCCAAAACAAGACATGCTGATGCAGAATTAACTTATTCATTTCAATTGTTTTACTATACAACAGTATTCAATTGTTGAGATTATCAAAGCTTACCTGGAATCTCCTCCTGGGATGTGCTTGCTGTCTTGGAAGGTGATGCGTCCATATCCAAGACATGATGTACTGCACTCTCCTAGAAGTTGCCTGAGTCTCTCAGATTGGCCAGGAACTCTTCATTGGGGGTTAGGGATGGTTCCCCAGGAGGCTCTACACCAGTAACTGTTTGGTCATGGACCACTGCAGCTGCTTGCCTTCTTGCAGATGTTATCATGTCAGTGGCCCTGTGGCACACGTGTTCATATGTTCTGCCATGGCCACCCATGGCATTGATATCATGGACAATCTGCTGCCATAATCACATCCTATGGGTCATATCTTCCCATCCCCTTTCCAGGAGAAAAGCACCATGTTGCCAAAACCCATTGACTATGACTTCATTTTTAGTATCATTGAAGGGGAGGTTCTCCCTAGATTGGCACACCTGAGTGACATACTTCTAGGTGTCCTAAAAGAGAACAGAAGTATAATACATGTAAGTATCACATAACTACAAAATAACTGCTTCAAGGTAAAACAGAAAAAGTAGCCAGTCAGTATTACTCACTGTAGAACATAAAACAGTCCAGCGATATGAAATATTAACTACAGGCAGGATGCAAAACAAAGAGAGTAATAAGAGAAACATATCCTTGTTTGTGCCAGAACAGTAAGTCATCTCTGCTCTCCTCCCAAATGAACAGTCCATTCTTGTTTGTGTCATAGCAGTAACTCATCCTTTCCCCCAAAAAAGAACAGGCAAATGATGCATTTTGCTAACAAATGTCTTTGAAATGCTAAAAGTGCTATCAAAGGACCTGTCCATAACACATTTGTACATATTTATCACACAGCATTCCATTTTCATGTATTGTTAATCACACATACCACTGAAATGGCTTCACAGCTGAAGGCTGGGCATCGGGCTGGCACCTCAGCACCATAAAAATCAGCTGGCAATCATTAGCGGACTGGAGTTCTGCTGTGGCGACCCCTAACTGGGAAAAGCAGAAAGAAAAACAACATAGTGGTTACTTAATAAAAGAATTGTATGGTGATTCTCGACTGGAATTCATTTGTTCTCCACAGCCTGAAGTTTTATTTTTGCATAGGCTCTACATTAACAGAAAGGGCTACCAGTCTATCAGCTGCAAAGCTGTGTGTAATTCCAAGGCAAGCATCTTGTACATGTGTGCTGGCAACCCTGGCGGTTACCATGACTCACATTTCTGGCATACCTCCCAATTGTACCAGAAGTTTGCTAGGAGGGATATTCCATAGGTTCATCTACTGGGGAATGCAGGTTATGCACTGGAACCATGGTTGATGACACCCATCAGAAATGCGAACACACCCATAGCAGAACACCATAATGATGCACATGTTAAAACCAGAAATGTCATACAGAGTGTGTTTCACCTGCTGAAGTGACAATTCCAGAGCGTAGATACATCTGGGGAAGCCCTGCAATACAATCCATGGACATGTACAGAAATCTTCACAGTATGTGTCACGCTACACAACATTTTCCTGAGGAAACAGCTGCAGCAAGATCAGCATAGGGAAGGGGCACACATCCCACCACCAATGTCAAGGTCTTGACAGCTAAAGGCAGATGAGGAGTCAGAGGGGGATCCACCAGCTGCTGGGGGCAAAGGCAGACATACGCATTCTCAGTATGCCCTTGCACTGGCTAAGAGACAATGCGTAGCACAGTCACTCACCACCTAGGAGCCAAAACCCTTCTTCCTGCTCATATACATATAGTAACACCGATGCCACACAACTCACACAACCTTTACTTCCCCATGTATTGTCTGTGTTCTGCTTGCATCAGACAGAGTCAGCTCTGCACTAACACTGTGGCAACTGTTGCATTTACAAGGTAAGTCATGAACCTAGAGTGTATTCTTTAATAATATTATGGCATGTCCTTGTATTTCATCAGTTGTTACAGTAAGCAAGAAAGAGGTGGGAGATTTGTACAAATATTACCATAACATGTGACAGCAGAAACTTATTTGACTTATAAGCTTCTGAGTCCCCCCAAGCCTTTCTGTGTTGGAGGGAAGCCTTCTAGCTTATCAGTGGGAGTGGTAAGCACTAGATAGCCTATCTACCAAGGGAAGAGTGGGTTTTGGCCCTGAAATTGTAGTTCATTGGCTGTTTGGTCAGTTTATTCCATCTCTTTCTACTTTCTGGTTAAAAGCCCATTTTGCTTTTGGTCCCCACCTTTCCTATAACTAGTGTTTTCCAGGTACAGATTTGCTGTGTCCAGGACTGTTAGTAAGCTTCTGAGCCCCCCAAGCCCTTCTGTGTTGGAGAGAAGCCTTCTAGCTTATCAGTGGAAGTTGTAAGCACTAGGTAACCTATCTACCACAGGAGGAGTGGTTTCTCACCCAGAAATGATAGTTTATTGGCCTTTTGGGGAAGCTTTTCCATATCTTTCAACCTTCTGATTTAAAAGCCTGTGCTTGCGCTTGTTTCCTGCCTTTCCTGTTACTAGTCTAGTCCAGGTAGAGATTTGCTGTATCCAGGACACTTTGTAAGCTTCTGAGCCCCCCCAAGCCTTTCTGTGTTGGAGGGAAGCCTTCTAGTTTATCAGTGGGAGTGGTAAGCATCAGGTAGCCTATCTACCACAAGAGGAGTATTCCCTGGCCCAGAAATTGTAGCTATTGGCTGTTTGAGTAGTTTTTTTCCATCTCTTTCAACTTTCTGGTTTGAAAGACACACTTGTGCCTGTTTCCTGCCTTTCCTATAACTAGCCTAGTCTGGTTACAGAGTTGCTGTATCCAGAATTGTTAGTAGGCTTCTGAGCCCCCAAGCCTTTCTGTGTTGGAGGAAAGCCTTCTAGCTTACCAGTGGGAGTGGTAAGCACTAGGTAGCCTATCCCCATGGGAAAAGTGAATTTTGGCCCAGAAATTGTTGTTTATTTGACCGTTTGGGCAGTTTTCCATCTCTTTCAACTTGCTGGCTTTAAAGCCTATGTTTGTCCTTGTTTCCCATCTTTCCTGCAACTAGTCTAGTCCAGGTACAGATTTGCTGTACTCCAGGACTCTTTGTAAGCTTCTGAGCCCCGCAAGCCTTTCTGTGTTGGAGGGAAGCCTTCTAGCTTATCAGTGGGAGTGCTAAGTATTAGGTAGTCTATCTACCACAAGAGGAGTGGTTCCTGGCCCAGAAATTGTAGCTATTGGCCATTTCGGCAGTTTTTTTCCATCTCTTTCAATGTTCTGGTTTAAAAGCCACACTTCCGCTTGTTTCTCACCTTTCCTGTAACTAGCCTAGTCCAGATACAGAGTTGCTGTTTCCAGGACTGTTGGTAAGCTTCTGAGCCCCGCAAGCCTTTCTGTGTTGGAGGAAAGCCTTCTAGCTTATCAGTGGGAGTGGTAAGCACTAGGTAACCTGTCTACCATGGGAGGAGAGGTTCTTAGCCCAGAAATTGTAGTTTACTGACCATTTGGACAGTCTGTCCGTCTCTTTCAACTTTCTGGTTTAAAAGACCACATCTGTGCTTGTTTTCCATCTTTCCTATAACTAACCTACTAGGTAGCACTAGAAAGCCTTAAACTGATACAAGCTTTCTAGCTTAGGAGAGAGACTTTGGAGTGATTAAGTATCAGTTTTCTGTACTTTCTTGCTGTACTTAACTGTTTTCTGCCTAAATGCAGATTTTCCAGCATTTATTGTGATTTAAAAGCTTGTTTTTTTCACATATTGTACTTATTTGACTGCCTGCACTTTTAAAAAGTTGTTTTTTTGTTTAAATAATTTGTTTATCTGTTGTAGGCTACACACTAAAGTGTGATAGCCTTTTCTGATCATTTGTAGTCGTTTAAAGCTGTTTTAAGTGTATTTTTTTACTGTTTTTGCCTTATCTTTTCAAAAAAACAAACAAAAAAAAAATCCTTGTTTCCCACCTTTCTAAGCTAGTATAGTCCAGTTTTCAGGCTAGTGCTGAATTCAGGGCTATGATACTAGTTTCTAAGTTGCTCATACCTTACTTGGATAGAAGGAAGTTTCTCTTTTCACCTGTGAGAGAGGGGAGCTTTGAGCAACCGTTTTATCTGTCCCTGGAGGAGTGGTTCCAGCCCAGAAGTTAGTAGTTTATTGGCCATTTTGGGCTAATTTCTATCTCTTTCATTTCCCTACTATAAAAACCGCTTTTGCATGGTTTTGCGCACCGGGCAGTGCCAGTTAGCTATGGTTAAATTATTCCCGGCTCCACTAAGTCTCCTCTTCAGTTTTTTCCTTGAAACTAGTCTAACTCTCAACCTAAGCACTCAAAAAGCATCTTACAGCCCAGCACTTGCTCAGACCTAATAGCAAGCACTAATATACCCTGACACTGGTTGCCCAGCATGGCAAGGCTCTTTATTCACCCCTCACCAACCAAGCAACTAAGCAGCTCACCCTACTATTCAGGCATGACCAAAGGGCAACTTCAGGTGCACTCTCCAGTCCAGCTGGGGAATCTAGGTATCCTGAGGCAATGTTACAACTGCCTCAAGTACACAAACAACCCTCTCCTTCTACCACAAATCACTAACATATGCGAGAGATGCAATTACACAGTCAAATTGGAAGCTAAGCCTTCTCCACCTAAGACTGGAACAGACTGTCTAGAGGAGAAGGTTAACACTTGCACCACAACTCCAGCCGCACACAGACCTACTAAAACAGCACTGACAAAAAAATACAAATAAATACACAAAAATCATACTCGGAGGCTCTAAATAAAAACCTGCAAAAGCATCAGAGACCTCCAAAGCAGACACCCAAACAACCTGCACTTCCCTTTACAAACCAGCTAACACATAAAACACAAAATCAGTGTTTCGCACATTCACAGCCCTTAAGGCGAAATAACATACCTAACACATTAGTAATAGATTCCTCTATAGTCAGGCACACTGACGTCCCACTCACTAGGCTGGACAACCAGAAGGTTACTGTTAGCTCCCTGTTGGGAGCCAGAATCTGCTACATAACACAAGCACTCAGGTCACTCCAGAACAAGCACAAATATGACTCTGTCATTGTTCATATTGGTGTGAATGACCTGAGATGTACCTCCCTGGACTACATGAAAAGAGACATGGAAGAGCTCTCTGATCATGTAGCCCAGGCTGGTATGACCCTGACCCTGAGTAGCATCCTGCCCTCACCAAGAATGATACCTCAGTATAAAGAAAAAAAAAATGATCAATTTCAACAATTGGCTAAGCTTCTGGCGTCATTCAAAGGGGATCCAGTGTCTGTCAGCCTGGGACAACATGCTCGACAAGCCGCATTGCTTCGCAAGAGATGGCTTGCACCTGTCATCCCTAGGCTTTTGAATACTGGCCAAGGCTCTTGCTGCCCCCATAGTGCCTTTTTTAGGCAAGGCTCAAAAGCCAAATCCATCTCCGTAAACAGCACAATTAACAAAAAACTGAGGGTTATGCTACTCAATGCCAGGAGTTTAAATCTCAAAATGCACGCGCTCGAAGAACTCCTCAGTATGGAGAACATCGACATCTGTGCAGTAACTGAAACCTGGTTCAAGGCTCCAGAGAGCACCCCAGCACTACTGAGCTACAACTCATACCACACGTTTCGGCCACAGAACATGGACCAAAACACAAAAGGAGGGGGTGTATCCATGTTCATCAAGGATACCTACATCTCCGGGTTAGTGGTGTGACATGACACCTCTGTGATCATCCATGTGCAACTAACATCGAGCAAATCTGCAATGCAAATTTTGGCCTGCTGCAGATCACCCTCCATGACCCAGGACCACCAGTCCACCTTTCTGGAGACACTGGAAAACATGAAGGTCCTTCCAAACACCCTGATATTGGGGGATTTCAATTACCCTACCATTCACTGGGAAAACTACTCAAGTACAAATTCCCAGGCCCAGCACTTCCTGGAATTCATCAACTCAATTGCCCTGGATCAGCTGGTGAACTCCCCTACCAAAGGTGAAAACATATTGGACCTGGTCATCACCAATATGGGCGACAGGTGTTCCACACCGGAGGTCAATCAGTCTGGATACCCACACCCCACCACCACCCCCAACTAAGGAAACCACAGTAAAAAACTTTTCTAAAGCAAACTTCACCTTACTTAAGACAGAGGTGGTAAGTTTCACAGCCCCCCCCCCCATGCTAAAGAATAATGCTGCCCAAGATGCAGAAACCTTTACAAATGCACTCTATGAGCACCTACAAGGATGCATGGATCATGCCATTCCTAGCAAAACCAAGACTCACTCCTCTAAAAGAAGGAAACCAGTTTGGTGGATCCCTGCAATAAACAGGCTATACAATAGAAGGAGGAAACTAGTTCAGAAAAAAAGCAAATCCCAAGAAGGAAAGACATCCCTGATCAGTATAAGTAAGAAACTAAGGTCCCTCATGAAATCATCCAAGGCTAACTTCGAAAGAAAAATAGCCAAGGATTCAAAAGATAACCACAAAGCCTTCTTTAGCTATGTTAAGAATCGAAGCGGCAACTCGCAGATATGCACTGAACTAGTGCAAAATAGTACAAAATATACTGAACCTACTGATATTGCCAACATCCTGGCAGATAGATTCAGTGCAAACTTCACCCCCCTCTCACCTCCAAAAGGGCCCACAACAATACCGGAAAAGTGTAGTGTCCTGAAAATCACAGACACACAGGTGAAAACAGCTCTTTCAAAAGCTAAAAGCAGCATAAATGGGACCAGATGGTGTCCCAGGCTGCGTCTTGCATGAACTACAGAACGAACTAACCCACCACCTAAATATGCTGTTCAATCTCAGCCTCTCCACAGGCTACATGCCCACAGAATGGCGTTCAGCAATGGTTATTCCTCTCCATAAAGGAGGGGCCACAACTGACCCTGGTAACTATCACCCCATAAGCCTGACTAGCCTGGTCTGCAAGGCTATGGAGCGCATCATCATGGAATTCATTAACAAAGACATTGGGAATCTCCAAACACTTGAACCGATCCAGTTTGGCTATGTTAAGGGCAGAACATGCCTACTAAACCTGATTGACTTCTTTGAGACAGTCACCAAGGCCATAGATGAGGGAAAGGTGGTTCACACAGCCTACCTTGACCTCACCAAGGCTTTCGACACCATTCCCCACTCGGGTATTACAGAAAAACTCACCAGCCTGAACATAAACCCCTACGTCACGAGATAGGTTGCCAATGGGCTTACAGACAGAACTCACACGGTAAGAATAGCGGGCTCCAGGTCCGACTCTTAACCAGTCACAAGTGATGTCCTGCAAGGCTTGGTCCTGGGACCCCTACTGTTCTGCATATACTTCTCAAAAGTACAAGCAAACACAGGAGGACTATGGCTAACCAAGTTCGCCGATGACTGCAAACTGGGAGCCATAATTGACTCTCCGGCTGACACGGACATCCTCCAAAAGGGCCTTACTGAGACAGACACCTGGTGTCAAAGTTATGGCCTCAAGCTAAATGCCAAAAAATGCATAGTCATTCCATTTGGGAAAAACAAAACACCCACAAATTACCACATAGGTGGCAGCCCCCTTAATACAGAAGAGGTAATAAGAGATCTGGGGACACAGGTAGATAATAATCTCTCCTTTGACAATCATATTGCCAAAGTAGTTAGGAAATCCTTCTATGTGGCCCATCTAATGACTAAAGGATTCACATCTAGAAATAAAGAGGTTATAGTGCTCCTCCACTCGTCACTCATTAGACCCATCATAGAGTGCAATGCCCCATTTGGGATGTACCTCACAAGACACTTCCAACAGCTGGAAAGACCACAAAAGTACTTCACCAAGAGGATTACTGGTCTCAAACATACGTCCTATGCAGCCCTACTGAAAAAAACTCTGGCTGTACTCAGTGGCATATTGCTTACTCAGAGGTGATCTCTGCCTGACTTACAAAGCCATGTCCAACTCAGAATTGATGGACATGCTCCATCTAAAGAAATCCAAGTCACTGCGAGCCATGCGCTCTAGTGAGCTAAACCTCGCCACATCAATAAATAGAACATGCTGGAGGGATAGATTCCTGTCACAGAGACTCCCCATGCTTTGGAAAAAAATTCCAAATGACATCAGGCAGAGCCCCTCACTAACACTCTTCAAGAGAAACCTTGACGAGTGGATGGGTAACAGAAAATACACCCCTGGGATCACTTCATTGGCTCTGCTTGACAGAGGATCAGTTAATTAATCAATGGGGTGACGAAAGCCAACACACTCTGGCTAGGCTTATAAATGCCCTTGGGAAGATAGCCTAGTACCTATGAACCTATGAACCTATATGTGTCCATTAGTAAGTAGTAGGCCTCAGGCATCAAAGATTCACACAATCATAACCCTCAAAAGTACTGATGACCACTGTATGCCCTCAGTTTAGCACCATGCATTTGTACTAGAAAATCATTGAAGAGAATTTAGAAATTAATGATACACATTGCAGTTTCTGACTTCACAACCCTCGCATGATCAAACAACAGGCAGGATGCAAAACAAGGAGAGTAACAAAAGCAACATATCATTGTTTCTGCCATAACAGCAACTCATCTTTGCTTGCACCAAACAACAGTCTATGCTTATATGTGCCACAACAGTAACTCAGCTTTGTCCCCTGATCAGAACAGTTGTACCCTTGTATGTGCCATAAGAGTAACTCACCTTTGCTCCCCTCCCCCTCAAAAGAACAGTCAATGCGTGTTTGTGCCATCCAACCTGGCCTTCAGTTATTGGCAACTGCATATCATATTATTGACAGTTAATATCCTCACACATTTAAATGACAATAATATAGCATGGCTTACAGACTGCATGTCTTAGAGTACTGGGCAGAAAACTGATGAATGACGAGGAAACACAGAAAGGTAAGACAGACCTGTAAATATGCAAGTAATAATCATAACAGGTTGTGTGATCACTAAGTGCACTACATCAAAATATAATAATACATGTGAAAATAACAGTTCTATAGTTTGATATCAGTATACATTCTGTTGTAGCTGATTGTGTGAAGAATGACATCAGTTCTTCAGTGCAAAGCTGTTTGTGTGGCAAAGAGGGATAAGACACCCATCCTGTTTTCTGAAGTTGCATTGGAGTGAGAGTTGAAATCCAGACCTATGTAGACATATCTCATGTGTACTAACATTTTCTACTGTGTATATGTCATAGATTATTTTTCCTCATTTCAAATATGTCTCCCTTTTTTATTTCTTTTCTTTTCTTTTATACTAAATAATACTAAAATCCTGACAGGAAAACACAATTTGCTGACAAATGAAGAGGAGGTTGGATGTAATGAAATTGAGCCTGTGAATTGTGCACTGCTTACTTGCATTTCCAAACTTGACAAACCTAATATAACACTTTGCAAGTCTAACCTGACACACCAATGTGATGTAAGTAATCATAATTGCCATCCCTCTAACCTGACACATACACCTGATATAAACAATCAGTTTCCATCACATAAACACAGAGGGAGTGCTTACACAATGTGAACATCCCCACATGGATCCAACTTTTTGGGATTCAGCAGTTCTAATGAGTTCAGACCTCATTTGAATCTTCACCGTGCAGACAGCGCTGAATCTACACAAAAAGGAAACCGTGTAGCTAAGGAAACTGAAGGGGAGCTGAATGTTGAACAACACAAAACAGATATTACATTTTTTCCTGTTTTGAGACTTTGCTCTAGCATACCTCTCCACTGTAAAGATTTTTGCAGAATGTCTATTTTTTTCCTCATATTTTTGGTCTGTTCTTCATAAACATGTTTTTTTTGGGGTTTTTTTTGATAAATCACTAGGATGATTGAAGGATTAAAGTCCCTAAGTAATGACATGGCATTTAAGTTTCAGAATTCATAACCTTCAGAAAATGTATTCTAGCACAAATTATGTAATAATAGCAACTACCTAAGCTAATAAGAGCAATATTTAAAATGTCTACAGATTTCTTCTGCTAAGAGGCTGAGAGGTATCATGTAAGAGGTCAGGTGGTATGCAAAAGTGTCCCTATTTCTGGCCCTTTCCCCATCCAACTATTGATGTCTTTCTCCAGATTTCTTGTTCTAAGAAATTGAGAAGTATGCCCTGTAGTGCAGTCCCGTGCATACCTCTCAACTGTCCAGATAGATTTTTGCCTCATATTTTTGGTCTGTTCCTCATAAAATTTGTGTGATTTTCTGACAAAGCACTGGGATGATCTGAGGACTGAAATCACTAGATAATGACATACATTTGAGTTTCAGACTTCAAATCCTTTGGAAAATGCATATTAACACAAACCCTGTTCTGGCAACTTTCTAAGTTTATATGAGCAATATTTAAAAATTTCCCTACTTTTGCACCTTTACCTCACATATTATCTGACTTTGTCCAGGACGTTTAGCAGTAAGAGGTTGAGATGAAGGGTTCCATGGTTGTATTTGAAAAGTTTTCCAATACAGACAGAACACTAGCATGAAGCTTACATGGTTGCTTCCTACTGTGTTGAATTGCTCCAGCCTCTTTCTCTGTTTCATTTGCATGCTATTCAGCTGCTTATGCAGCCAATTAGCATGCCACAATGTTAAACTGGTGTCCGTGGGGGTGCATGCCTCTACACAGATTTTGCTGAATTTAAATTTTTCGCACCTGCCGCAATGTGGACATGGTAGAAATCATTGTTTAAGCCTTATTGAATCCCCCCCCCCCATAAGATGTTTTAAACTTTCTTCATATCTTATATTTAAATTAAATTATTTTTGTTTATCTCCTTTGCATCAATTTTATATTTACAGTATTTGCCATGAATAATTGGTTTTATTAATGTTATACATAACACCTTTAAGACCTTTGGGTCCCTCAAATCCACTGTATCAATGATTAATCCAGTTCTTCTCATTGCTCTAACCTTAATGTTTTATATATGTAACTTGAAAGTTAAATTATTGCAAATGATTGTCCCAAAATCCCTAATTTGTTTTATGACTTCAGGTTCTTAGCCACCCATTCTAACCTCAGTTCTTTGTTGATTCCAAACTGCAAATCTTACATTTTTTTATAATTAAATTTGAGATCGTTTTGGTTGCCACCCATAAATGGACTTTATATAAATGCAAATTTAAATCATTGACATCCTTAAAAAAGATATATAGCCTTAAAGGAAAGATATCTCTATTCACACTAAAATAGATGTGTGTTTGTCCACCCTAACACAGAAAAAAACAAAATATACTTTTTCATGGGAGGCTGTTTCAAAGTCAACTGTACTTTTTTGTCTGATTCTTGACAAAAAGAAAATTACATTTCCATATGTCTTAACCCAATCTGAGCTGCCTAAAGATTTGACAATCAAGACAAAACAATCGGGGGTTGAAGACTATTATGTATTTCCAAATGTCAACAAGAACTAAGCAATTGGTCTGCAGCCCATTACAAGCTTAGCCAAAAAAACTCTTCAAAAGTTGCTTCCAGCCACAAGGTGGGCAAGACAAGATAATTTAAGGCTGCCCATCCAATTGTCTAGGTGTACCTTGAAGGGGACAAATTTGATACTCTGCCTGATATGTAATAGAAGTCTGTTCCAAAGGTGAGGGGTATATTGGTTTATAAATCTATCATATCAATGTGTCTTCTCTATCTGTTGATAAAGCTTTAGTTCCTTTAACCAGGCATATAAGGTATACTTACCTGACTAGCCTGTTTTCTTGGATGCGTAGCATGATAAATACTGGTTCACTCTGCAGCAAAGGTGCAGCTGTGTGTCAAACTGAGCATGTAAGGCTCTGCTCCTACAGAAAGCAAACCATCAAAATGCAGCTAACATCCCCAGAGAGACTGGCCAATCAAAATCAATCCCTATAATCTTGCACTGGAATCCAAGCTCAGGCAGCTGTCATGTGGAAGTGTCTGCTCTTACAAAAGGCTGAACCACTATAGAGCTATTCCTCGGAAGCTGATGAAGTCCTTGTAGTGCATTGAATCAACAGGAACCTAAATGGAAAAGGGCTTTATAGTTTTCTTCTCTTCTCTGGAGTCTTCTTGTCTTCATAGTAGCCCAGTACTAAAGATCATGTTCTCCAATACCAGCCTTATCCAATTGTTGGTCAAAGGGGGAATTAAACTGGCACTCTAGATGCAAGGTGATCTGGGATTCCTAGAAATTACATATTAAAAAAAAAGACTCAAAGGACTTTAGTCCCCCTTTTGAAAATTATATGGACTTCAGAATATCCCTTCAGAGTGACTTTATTTATATACAGAATATGTTTTCGAGGCTCCCATCCTTGCAGGCAATGTAAATGGTATAAATGTGACTATTGACCTGCTACTGTGGACCAGAATCACATTCGACTGGAGCAAATCTTATTGGAATATGAATTGCTTTTGTATGGAAAACACGTATGACTCCCCTGATGTGTAGTCTTATCTTTAGAAAATCATGTCTTAGAGGCCTTGGAATCCCCAGAAAACATGGAACTGTAAATCTGTTACAGGTGTGAAGAGATAAACTCTGACAAGAGGAATGAAAGAATTATAGGGTACTCTGCACAAAAAGATAACCAGCTAAAGTACAACTATTGAGGGGAATATGCAGCCAAAGTCCTAATGTACATAACTGAGTAAGCATAAACAGCAGGGAAAATCAAATAAGTGCTTGGAGGTCACAGTCTTCTAGGGCATTCCTTGACTGGCAAAACTGAGGAGGCACTGGATGCATTATAATTTACCGGCAATGACTGGACTTAGAAATTCAACACAGAGTGGTTAGCCTTTATAACAATGATGGCAATTCCTAACATTTATGTGAAAATGCCTCATGCTGCTGCCAACATTTGATACATTTGGAAACGGCTCAGTTTACATGATTTTCTCTTAAGATCTACAAGGCAGTGCAACTGTCATTACCCAGCTACAAGCTGTCTGGGAGATATTCATTGTAAGTGAAGAACAAAACTTCCTTGTACGAGTGCACAGAAATTTGTAGCAAAACAGAGGGCTATTATATGGAGGTTGGTAAATTAAGGAGGCAAGATCCTTCAGTGTGCCCCTGCAAAAGCTGCAAATGATTGAGGCTTGTTTTCCCTCTGGAAAAGTTAAACAAATCCTAGACAGGGTGTCATTTTATAGCAGGATGCAGAGACACACTCAGTCATGCACATACATACCATTGGCAATTTGGAGGATCATCAATTCACCCACAGCAAGTCTT
Source organism: Protopterus annectens (assembly GCF_019279795.1). Classification (NCBI taxonomy): domain Eukaryota; kingdom Metazoa; phylum Chordata; order Ceratodontiformes; family Protopteridae; genus Protopterus; species Protopterus annectens. The sequence goes on along the minus strand of NC_056741.1, from coordinate 1,221,875,332 downwards.
TTAAATGTAGATGAAACTAGGGTACTTGCAAAAATCTCACATGGATGGAATGTAGACTTCACATAGAAAGCATTCTAACTGTGAACCAAGAGAACTATGTACTGTGAGTCAAAATGCTAACCACTGTACTACCTTCCAATTTATATACTTGTGTTTAAAACTCTACTGTCTTGGGTACACAAATGATTATATGCCACCAGATGGACCATGGTGCACACTAAAGATTTAGCTGACAAAACACTTATTCTATGATCTGCAAATCCAGGTAACTGCACTTTTTGTTTTCTGTTTACAGAAGCTGTTTTCTTGCAGCTCTGTTCATGTTGACACTTTCTGATACATATTAAACCTTGTACGTTATTTAAGGTTTCTGATTTTTCTTAAGAATATAAAACCTGATTCTATGTGCCTTTATAGACTGTATGAAATGGGTGTCCCTAACAATAAGTTCACCTACATGTACATCTGTCTGTCACTTTCTCTCTCTTCACTAGACTCTCCATTGTTGAATACCCCCCAGTTAATATGTTCACTTACCATTATTGCAGAAAGATTTGTTCTGAACTGGGACTGCAGGTCTCATTCACTAGCACCATTTACGTCTTCCCATAGCCTCGCCCAACTGATTTCCAAAACCAGCAGTTCTTACTTCGAGGGGAAGGATTTTCTTCTAGAATATATTATAATCAGACATTCAGTTAAAACTACTTGCATTTCCATATATGACCCTTTACTCTGTGATCACTGCCCTTGTTGCTTTTTTCTCACTATTAAGCTAATTCACCCCCAGATAAATAACCTACTTCAGAAAGTTTATTTGAAATTCTGATGTTCCAATGCAATCAGATCTGTGCCATACAAACTGAATATGTACCACAAACTAAACTGAGAAATTAAGAAATGACTTACAGTTTCAGAGCAGTCCTTGGTCAATTGTGATTGTTTCTTAACACATACTTGTCTTTGCTTTGTGATTGTTTCCAGCCCCTCATACAAGCAACTAACAGGGTCTCTACCTGCTTCGCTCCCCACCCTGCCCCCTATTTCCTCCCGCCCCCGGTGGTCCTACCTTTATTGCACTCAAACCCCTGCCATCTTTCTAATAGCCACCCACAGCACTAACCCAACACTACCTCCTCCATCTTCCCACTACTATCACACCTCCTCAACTAACATGTACAAGCATATCTTTCCTATGCTCACTGCATGCACTCTCCTTGCATATCTTACATCCTACCAAAGCTCCATCATTCCCCCACTCAACCACTACCACTGTGCTACTACTCACACCACCACTCATGTCTCACCCACACTCAGCTCCCCTCCCACCAGCTCAAGAACCATCCCTATGCACCCCCCACATATTCTACCAACTATATTACTCAAACATAAAGCATCCCTACAACTTAACATAGTAACCCTCCCACCACACCTATTACCCACAACGCACAATCATAAAGTTTCCCCTTATAAACAAACACATTCAAAAACTGAGAAAACTAATAATCTCATGCTTATCAAAACTAGCCCTAAGTGGAGACATCCACCCCAACCCTGGCCCTACCATCTCCAACCCCAATCTTCATAATCAGACTAGAAACCACAACGTCTCCCATATTACAGCCAATAGAAAGCCAAGTGACTTCCTTCTACTATGCCTTAATATTAGAAGTATATCCAACAAAGTCCATGAACTCCATGCCACCATAGACTTGTACTCCCCAGATATAGTCATCTTGACAGAAACCTGGCTAAAACCTCACATTACCAGTGAGCAAATACTCCCTACAGGTTACGGCATACTAAGAGTAGACCAGCTAAACAAAAAAGGAGGTGGTGTAGCTATAATATTTAAACAGCATCTAAACATCCAGATCTTAAAATCATCAGCTCCACAAATAGGCAGTGAAGAAATAATATATACCAACCTCAAAATTAACCAAAACAAAACCATCAACATAATTGGATGCTACTTCCCACCTGGCCAAAACATCCCTCCCCTGGAAAACCTCCTCAGCTGGTCTACCCACCATCTCCCCCAAGAAACTATCATCTTAGGTGATTTCAACATTGACTGGCAATCCTGTTCTGGCAACAATCCAACCCATCATGTACACCTTCATGGCTTCACTCAACTAGTCCAGTCACCAACCAGGATAAATAAAAACTCCACCAAGCACACTACCCTGGATTGGATACTAGTCAGTAAGAGCCCCCAGTCATATATAACAGGCTGCTTATCAGATAGCCTCAGTGATCACTCCCCAACATTCCTACTCAAAAAATACCTATACCAAGCTAAACCTGTCATCTACCGTCAAATACATAAAAACTAAACTTTAACCCACTCACATTCATCTCATCCCTCAAAGAATGTAACTGGCATCCTCTAAAGTACCTCAGTCTAGATGATGCAGTTGAATTTTTTAATACTACCTTCCTGAACATCCTTAATTACCATGCCCCCATAAGATTCTCCAGAACCAAAGCACAACCCTCCTCATGGCTACAGAAAACCACTAAGTCAGAAATGAAAAACAGGGATAAAGCCTGGGAGCACTGGCGCAAAACCAAAACCCTCTCAGCTAGACAGAAATTCCTAGAACTACACAATAGAGTCAAAAAGCTAATAAAACAGGACAAATTCCAATACTACCAGTCTGCCCTAGACTCCTCCCAACACAGCCCCAAACAATTCTGGTCCTCCATAAACTCCATCCTCCCCCCAGGTAAAGTCAGTACCCCTCCTCCTAACATCCCTCACTCCTCTAAAAATATTGCTACCTCATTCAACACACACTTCACACAAACCATACTATCACTAGCTAGACAACACGACCCCCCTCCCCTCCAACCCACACCTTCAACTAGTAATCTCCCCACTGCCTTCTCTTTTTCTCCTGTACCTACCTTCAACATAAAAAAACTCTTAACTAAACTTAAACCCACCAAATTAGCAGCAGACAGCCTCCCAAGTGAATACCTACAAATCGCAGCTGATGCTCTGGCCTACCCAATATCCATCTTGATTAACTGATCTCTGTCAGAAAATTACGTTCCCACACTGTGGAAAGTATCACATATAATTCCCCTCCACAAAGGCGGACCCTCCACAGAACTAACCAATTACCGCCCCATAGCTATTATCTCTCCACTCTCCAAAATACTAGAGGGATGCATACACTCTCAGGTCTCAGACTACCTCCTTACTAACAACCTCCTTTCCAGTACTCAGCATGGTTTCCGACCAAACCATAGCACCACCATTGCCTTACTCTCCTTTACTAACACTATCCTTCAGCATAAAAACAATGGCTATCTCTCCTCTGCTACTTTCCTAGACCTATTTAAAGCATTTGACATGGTCCCACACAAACAACTTATCTCTGTCCTCAATTACCTATCCTTCTCACAATCGGTCACCAACTGGTTTCAGAGTTACCTGTCTGACCGCCAACAATCCGTTGTATGGCAGAATGACATATCTCCCCAACTACCTGTCTCCATAGGGGTTCCCCAAGGATCCATCCTTGGACCACTACTCTTCTCTGTTTACACCAATAATCTAGCCTCTGCCACCAAACATGGCACACTCATACAATACGCAGATGACTCAACCATCATCTGCTCAGCCCAGTCCCTACCAAAACTGCAAAAAGTCACACAGGAAGCCTTTTCCTCTGTTGAAACATGGTTATCCGATGCCCGATTAATACTCAACCCAAACAAAACTAAACTACTCATCTTTCAACCCACCAAACATACTCAAAACAACTCTCACTTTAACATCACAGCAAAAGACAACACCACTATATACCCAACTGAACACACCAAATTGCTAGGTGTGGAAATAGACAATAAACTAAAATTTGACATTCACATATCCATGACTATAAAAAAAGTCCACAAAAACCTAGGAGCGTTATACAGAAATAAGCAATTTCTCACCAAAGCAGCAAAGATTTCAATAGCAAATTCCCACCTTATCTCCACCCTACTTTATGTCTCTCCAATATATATCAACCTAAGGCAATGTGATCTAAACAAGCTAGAGACCTGCTACAACAAAATTGCCAAATTCGCCACAGGGGCATCCTACCGTAGTCACCACTGTCTCTCACTTGCTGAACTGGGTTGGCTTGAACTCCCTCACCTCCTTCAGTGGTATCAACTCTCACTCGCCCACAAACTAGTAAACCATCCACTAAATGTCCCATCCCTCCAGAATCTACTCCAACCCTATCGCACCACCAGACCACTAAGATCCAGCAGCAAAAATCACTTGCAGATCACTAAAGCCAATAACTCTGCTGGTGAAGCACTATTCTCTTGCGCCATAGCCAAATTATGGAACTCACTCCCACCCACAATTACCCCCATACCATCATGCACCCACTTCAAAACTTTACTAAAAAGCAAACTAAAAACATGCTGGCTATGCCCTTGCAACTCCCACTCTAATATCATCCACCCCATCCAACCACTACCTTTCTTTCCACTCCACTAACTACCTTGATTATAGCAAGCTCAGATGCTCATAAGCCAGTACTTATTATACAGCACGAACTTCTTCTTCTTGTAACATTTGTTAATGTCTGGTATGCACTTCACAGATAAAGATTCTAGCTGTCTACTGATGTACTATGTTCTTCATCTGTAAATATGTTGTAAGTAATTGCTGTGTAAATTGTTATTCACTATGTAATCCAATGTATATACTGTCTGTTTATTTTAACTGTGGAGAATTTCTCCCCGGGCCTCCGCTGAAAATGGACCTACGTCCAGTCGGACACTCCCGGTCAACAAATTTAAATAAATAAATAAATAAACTAATCAGAGGCAGGATATGTTCATCAATACCTTCCAAATCAAGTTCCTCCTCTTCAAGTAAAATGTTTCTCCTCTCATACAGATGGCCATACTTTTGCACCAGTGATTGTAACCCCCATTAAGTAGGATCATAAAGCTGTATGAGATACCATCAGCTGCACTTACCTGTTGCTCTCTCAAATTACATTGTCACACAATATGTGTCATAACAAAATGATAACAGAACAATTAGAATAATTCAGGAAAACAGCAGCATGACATCATGTCCATCTCAAGAGATTTGAGGAACAGGAACAATCTTCTGAATGGACACTGAAGAAAAAATATATTGTTAGTCTTGAGAACCAGCCATGCTCTGAACTGATGACTCTGATAAGGCAATATTAAATTCCTTGATATCAAGCCCACAAGTATCAAACACTTCAATAACCTTTCAGCACTTTTTTTTACCTCTCCGACTTAACCCAATGTTCACACCTTACAGATGTTTTTTATAAATGTATATGTTTTGTCTGAATCAAAGTTCACTATTTTACATATGCACCTTTCTTTTTACACATAGCTATCAATTTATTTGCTCAAGAATAAGGGAGAAAGTCATAAAACAATGGGAGACAAAGACCTAAAATCAGAGACAAATTTTAAATATAACTCTAATTCACTTAAAAGGCTAATAGAACAACATGTTTTATATCACTGCAAATTTTCTTATGAATAAGAGGTATGAAGCTTTAAGGTATGGCATTACTCACTGACTGTAATCCTCGGTTATTTACCAGAAAATCAAAAAGTTTATGAGGTACAGAGATGCATGGGGTAAAGTCTTTTCTCACCCCTTTCTGAACCATCAGTATGGTGTATGGGTTTGTAAGAGGAACATCTATTTTGTGACATGCTGCTGGCAGATCAGAATAGATGTGTTGGTGGATTGCTTGACGATAAAACAACTGACCTAGTGGAATCTTTAAAGGTGGTTTAGTCCACTCAGGTGGTTAAAACATGTAGAAAACTTCACAAAATAGTTGTAAACAAACAGGGCTTCACTGTGATAGTTTTAGTAGGACTGGTTAATGTTTCTTATTTCAACTGCTCTTTAAAAATGCTTTATAACAAAAATCACTAATGATTTCCATCTTGTTGAGTTTGAGAGTGATGTCAATCTATTTCTTTGTTCACATGGGGAAGGAGAATTGTGACACTTTTGTTATTCCTAGAGGTCTTTATGGAAGCCCTGTGACAAGCCACAGGATTCTTTTTCATGACTTACATTTTTACTCACTGTTTTGTTCTTTAATCATCAGAAGATAAAAAAATAACTAAAATGTCTTCCCTACTGTGTAAGATAAGTAGATAGCAAATAAGTTGTAGATACATTTATCAGTATTGGTAGTGGGTAACATGCTTATTTCTGGGGTGCATGTATTTTAAAACTGAGACTTGCCATGGTTTGTAGGAAACAAACAAGCAAGATTGAGGTTGTAATACATATACATAGCCAGTAAAAATAAGAAGCAATCCAAAGAAAGAGCCATTTGGGAACCACGGATACATTTATTATGTAATAAACAACAAGCTTTCAGAATAAATGCCTTCTTAACTTGAAATGTTGGTTCCTGAGTGCCTATGTCTCTTTTTTAGATTACTATTTTGTTTACCTATTGCTTAGGATTCATCGGGCGGCCACGGTGGTGCAGTGGTTAGCATTGCCGCCTCACAGCAAGAGGTTCTCCGGTTCGATCCTCGGCTGGGGTGCCTTCTGTGCGGAGTCTGCATGTCCTCCCTGTGGTCGCGTGGGTTTCCTCCGGGTGCTCCGGTTTCCTCCCACATCCCAAAGACATGCTGCAGGTGGATTGGGCACTCTAAATTGGCCCTAGGTGTGCGTGTGAGTGTGCCTTCTGTGGAAGGTTGGGCGCTGGGCTGGCAACTCGACACCGTAAAACTCCACTGCCATTCAATGTGCGGACAAGGTGATCCGCTGTGGCGACCCCTAACCGGGAAAAAGCCAGAAGAAGATTGCTTAGGATTCATCACTGGCTGTTCTTTTTACTGGTTTAAAAAAAGAAACAATGTAGAAATGTTAAGAAAAACTATGGAAACTGTCTAACCAATTAATTAAACATAGAAATGGAAAGGACACCAGCTATTTCAAATTAATCTGTAAGAAAGAAATAGACAATATTCACCATCATCATCAACAACACCTCCCTTTTTCTACATAGGGTCAGGGTGTTGTGTGAACTGTCACCTCGTCTCTTGATTCATTGCCAATCTCCTACCTTCTTCAACAGTCATGCCTGACTTTTGCAGGTTTTCTCTCACACAATCCATTCATCTCTATGCTGGATTCCTTGTTTACTTTTGCCCTTTTCCTGTGTCTCTGAAATCTTCACCAAATCATCATCTGCTATCCAGCAGAACTACTGTAATCTGTTCTGGTTGATCTTCTCTGCAATTGGAGCTGCATTAGTTTTCACTCTAATGTCACCATTTATTCGTCTGTTCCACAATGTGCATCCCACCACTTGTCTCAGGCACTTAATTTCCATTACTTCTAGCTTCCTCAACTGCTCTGCCTTCACTGCCCAGGTTTCTGTACCACACAGAAGTACTGGCCACATCCCTGTTTTATACACCTCACTTTTCACATTCTTTGGCATTCTTTCGTCACACCTACCCCTGACACTCCATGCTAGTTGGCTGCAGCCACTCTAATTCTAGCTTTAGTCTCCTCATTCAGACTTCCCTTCTCCTCAACTACCCCTTCCAGATACTTGAAGCTGTTAACCTGTTCCACTATTTTCCCCTCTATTTTATTCTTCAGCTTCTTCTGATTTTCCCCATTTGCTGCTATGACTTCATCCCATGTGACTCCAATTTGGTATTCCATTTTATTCTTCTATCATTTGATGAAGTTCCTGTTCAAATTCTTGTTGTAATATCACATCATTCGCATACAGCAACTTTGTTGGCCTGTTTGCTGATGTAGACCATTGCCAATATGAACAGCTGTGGGCTCAGAGTTAAACCCTGATGCACACCCACTCCCACTCTAATCCCCTCTGTTCATGCTTGTGTCATCAGGTCCTTGTATATAGCCTGCACTAATTAGACCAGTTAGCCCATCTCAGGACTGCCCAAATAAGCTTTCTGGGAACCTTCTCCTATGTTTTTTTCCAAGTTCACAAATGCCCCATTGAACTCTTTGTTCATCTGTAACTTCTTCTCCAGTATCTGCCTCACTGTGAACATCTGGTTGATTGTGTTGCATCTTGGTCTGAATCTGACCTAGTCACCTCTCATCTTACTTTCTGCCATTCTACATATTCATTTATCATTCACTCTTTCTCTCTCTTTCATGTGGTGTGACAGGAGTTTGATCCCGCCATACTGTCCACAGTTGTGTCACCTTTGTTTTTCTACACTGACACTAAGATGCTTATTCTCCATTAATTGGGGATACACCTTTCTCTCCATACTGCTATGAGTATCCTCAGAGACCATTTCTCTCCTAACTTATCCAATCTGCTGTGACCTCGTACAAGCCTGCTGCTTGATTGTCTTCATTATTCTTAATGCTGTTCTTACTTTTTCTATGGTGCGTCTTCTTCCTCTTTCATTATATATTTCATTATAGGCTGTGTATGTGGCAGTACAGCTTCTGATGGGTTTTCATCCTTCAGAAACTCCTTCCATCTAGATGTCCTGTGCCATGGTCTAGTGAGCAGGTTGTTGCTGGTACCTCTTGTGGATGGTGTCTGATAACTATGTTCTTTATCTTTCTGTCTTTGCTTTACAACCTGTTGATTTTCTCTGTGCTATCTGTTAAGTCAGTTTTCAGAAGCTTGTATAGTGCCTCTGATGCCTAGTTCTGTGCTACTGAAACTGCCCTCTTGGCCTCTTTGTTAGCCAACCAGTATTCTTTCTTAGTCTGATCTGTCTTTTCTATCTCTTGCTTCTTCCTGCACTCCTTCTCTCTTTTGATAATTTCCTTGACTTCTTCACTCCACCACCAGCTTTCTTTATGTACCTTATTTCCATACCCAGCTCAATCACATATGTGTTCTATAGTCTTCACACATGCGTTTTTGAGATACTGCCATTTTTCAACTTTTCCCATTTCACCTTTTTCCTGAGATGCTACAGCCCTGCGTATTTTGTTGAAATCTTCTGCCTTCACTTCAGCCAACTCCCTGAGCTTCAACCTAGTCTCTGGTGACCTTAGAGCCTTCTCTGAATATTTTTTGGATCTGATTTTGACCAACAGTGTTTTATGCTGTGTGCCTGTTATCGGAAAATGACTTTTGGATTCTCTGATTCTACCCCAATGCCCCCCATGCCTCTTTCTCTACTTGGAGGAAGTCTACTTGAGATATATGCTGACCACTTTTCTATGTGATCTTATGACTGTCTGCCATGCTGAACCATGTGCTGGCCACTATCAACTCATTTACCAAACAGAAGTCTAGAATGCCTTCTCCTTTCTTATTCCTGCTGCCCCACCAGTGTATATCCTAACAGACTTCATAGTCTCTTCTGTTTGTCCCAACACAAGCATTCACTTCCCCCAATAAGATCCCCAATTCATATTGTCCTGATTTTTCTAATAGATCCTGCAACTGCTGCCTCACTATCACAACCCTGCTGTGGACCATAGGCTCAGATTATGAATACTGCCCTATCCTTACACAGTAGTCTGACTGCTATGAGTCTACCACTGATTCTGATGACATCCCTCACTGTCCTCAGAAGACTGTCCCTCACAATCATCCCACACCTAGTCTGTGTTCTGGATCTCAAGCCGAGTGGCTTAGCTGCATTGCCATTCCACCTTGTCTCCTAGATACATAGGATGTTCCATTTCTGCTTTCCATCATTTCATCCACTTCCAAACAGCACACTGTCAGTGAACCTCTGTATAGAGGATACTGTGCACCACAGCCGATTTACACAACTATTTCCCCAGATAGGCATAACCTAGAGTCTGCACTGGTGCTGCTGCCAGTAAATCTGATTGTATGGTGAATTTCTGAGATGGAAACACCCAATATATCTTTATGGGCGATGGGAAGGACTCCAGAGCAAAAACATGCAAATTGTTAACTCCAAATACAGGTATTGGTTACAGGTCAAGATTGAGACTTGTACCTTGTGCTTGGGGAAGGTAAAAAAAACATAACCATTATGGTAACTTTGTCTCTACTGTCAGTCTCTATCTATGTATGGGTCTACTTCTTTTTATCAGACAGACATTTCAGCGAACATCAGTTAAGTGAACTCATTTCTCCAAACACTCAGTATTCTGAAAAAGCAGGTTTCCTAAGATTGTTTCAGCGACCAGTAGTTTGACAGTGCTCGCTGGTTTTTAGAGAAGAGCGCACTGTAGTAAGGATCGGGAAGTCAACCCTGCAAAAATTATTATGAGTGTTTGTTGTTTTGTTTTTATTTTCTAACTGGTTGTTGTTTCAGTGTTAAGGAGTTTGGAAACCTGCTGTTTCTTAATACTGAGTGTTCGGAAATGTCCATTCGATAAAAAAAATTAGACATATATATATATATATATATATATATATATAGATAGATATATACACACTGCTGTAGCCATTTGAATTTAATTTTCTTTTGGAGGAATTGTTCTTGCTTTGTTTACTGTAGTAAAGCTTGCATCAGATAGAATTAGATTCATTCAACATGCTTCAGAAACAGACATAAATACACGAAGATCTACTTATGAAAACAAGCAGAATTATTTACAGTTTTAATTAAATATTATTAAGTTAGTGACTACAAGTACATATAGCAAAGGTATTCATAAAACAAAGACAGACAGTTGTAAAATATCAACTATATCTAGAAGATATATGCCTGGTATAATAATGTCAACATATTGTTCCAGTGCTTAAGTATACCCACTAAAACATTAAGTAAGTCTGTGTAATTAGAACAATACTTATGCTACGTTTCATATGCACAGGACACCGAATGCTTTTAAAAGCAATTACATCCGGGTAGTGCTCATGAAAGAAGTTGGAAAGGAAATGAAATGTCATCTTTTGAAAGGGGAGTGGATGTGATGAGAAGAAAACTAAAGGTTTAAATAATAATAAATGTTGTTCTAATTAGGTACTTGTTAAGTAAGTGTAACATAAACCCGTACATTAGCTTGTAATAAAGAAGAACTGATGGATGGAAGGGTAGATGGATGGATGGATGGTTCATAGGTTCATAGATGTATACTAAGCTAATGACTACGAGGACCTTTTTAAACATAACCATGCATCCCAAATGTACCTGACAAGTTTTGTTCCCAAAGGTGTAAAACTGGGAAAAAGGGGTTGTGGATGGATGGATGGGTGGATGGATGTAGGTTAGAATTTGGGTGATCCAGGTGTTCAGACATAGGTGCCAGACTAGGGAAAATGTATAATTCTCCATCTACTGGTCCAAGTAATGCTTGAATTGGGTTAGACAAAAACTCTGCTTCACATGGATGAGAAGCCTGTTCCAGAGAAGGAGCAGTCCCTGAGACACATTCCTGTTCTTCTACATGTCCTGTTATACTGAAGGCAATGTTTAAGTCCCTAGATCAGGCAATTCCGATGCTATTTGTTTTGTGAATATGCACAAGGTTCATCAGCGCAGGATGATAGGATGCCTTGTAAGCCAGGTATAGATCACCCAACAGTCTGCAGGAGACAGAGTACAGGGATAGGGGTTTGAGACAATCCACATAGGACATGTAGTTTACACCCTGTATTCTTTTTGTGAGGAATTACTGTGGACATTCTGCTTGTTGCACATGCCTGGTCATGTACACATCAAAGTGTGTGGGGCATTTACTCAATGAAAGGTCTGATGAGGGCTGAATACAATGAAACAATGCTTTTCATGGACCTAGATGCCATACCATTATTTATAAGTTGTACAATACAAAAATATTTCCTTAGTTACACAGAAATGTGATGGTTGAAGTCCAGGTTGCTATTTACATGTGTCCCCAAATCTCTGATTAATAGGTCTACTCTTAGGAAGTGTGTTGTCAATGTGGTCATTTCCAGGGGGTTAGACAACTTCCCGAAGGATACTACAATTCATTTCTTGGTATTGAGTTTTAGACTATGGCTCTGGTTCAGTTATTTTCTGTGTCAGCCCTTCTTTGGGGATATTAGTGTCTTTGGGGGATTCTATGACTGCACCAAATTTGCAGTCATCTATAAACTTGGTCAGACAGAAGCCCTTAATGTTAGCCTTGACTTCAGAAAAGCAGATGCCAAAAAGGAGCAGACCCAACACAGAGCCCTGAGGGACTCTGCTAGTAACTAGCTTCTTTGTAGAGGTGGAGTCCCCTATCCTATCTGTAAGCCAGCTGGCTATCCAGTGAGTGGCAAAGGGTTTTATACCTAATTTTATGAGCTTCTTATCAATTCCTTAGTGGAATATTATGTCAGATGCCTTGGACAGGTCAAGGTAGACAGTATGCTCCTATTTTACTCTCATCCATTGCTTTGGTGTCCTTCACAAAGAAGTCCCCCAGGTTGAGTAGGCATAACATGGGCATGATGATAACAAACTGATTTGGATCTAGTGTCTGAAGGCTTCCTATGTCATTGTTAATCATTTCCACAATAATTCTTTACATGGCTTTATATATGAGACTAGTGAAATGTATCAGGCTGTAGTTATTGGGATCCATAGATAGCCCATCCTTGTGCAGAGAGATGAGGGTTGCAGTTTCCCATTTGTGTGGCATGAAGCCTGTCTGGAGGATGCAGTAGAACAGTGATTTTAGTGGCCCTGATAGATCATGTTTCATGTTTTTTAGGAGGAATCCTGGGATATTATCATGGCACATTGATGCAGTGTTCTTGGCTTTGGTGAGTGCATTGTGGACCTGTTCCCTATTGAGAGTTTGGGAAGTTATGTTCAATGTTACTTCCTGGATGGTGGCTAGGAAGAGCTGAGAGAGGTAAAATTGGAGCTGAATTTGTTGCCCAGTAGGTCTGCTATATCTTCATGTATGTATGTACTTATGGATGGATGTACTGTGACATTATTCATTTCTTCTGTGAATCCACCGCTGTGTCTACTGCTGTTTATTATTTATTTATTTATTTATTTATTTATTTATGATGACTAGCAATGTCTAACTGAGCATAGCGTGTTTACTGTCCAGAGCATGTAAAAAGGAAAACCAAACATTCAAAAACATGATCTGAAATCAATAGAGGACTTATCACACTTGTCTGACTTTTGTGGTGGATGCAAATTTGGAGAGGTGTCATACTGCATGATTAGTGAACAAGGACTATGGTAAAGAGAAACACTGAAGGGGGAGTATGAGAGCCCAAGGAGGGAATGGGAGAGAGATTTAGTGATAAAATAGAACAGAAGGAGCTGGGATGTTTCATGGTCATTGCCCAGCTTAGTCGCCAGGAACAGAAGGCTGAGATTTCTGTGGTGAAAAGTCAGCATAAATGCCAGTCTACCCCAAGGTGAATGGTAATAAGACATGTAACGATATACCTTGTCTTCTGGGAATATCAGGATGGTGCAGGGAGACTGCATACATATCTTCTGAAGCTTGTTTGCATTATTTGGGTTTAGCTGATTGGCTATGACCTGGATAACAATTTCAACAATGTAGCTCTTGTTAGGGGAATGGGAAAGAGGTGACCTTGATGACATCAGTTATACTGGTAGCTAAAAAGGCCATTACTCAAAGATGGCAGAAAGAGGCCCCTTCCCATGAGAAGGGATACTAAGATGATAAGGGATAAGATACAGGAGGCTGAAACCTTTTCTAAGTGAAGAGGAATGGAGCCTTGGTCTGATAAGTAAATGGCTGCAGTGGGCTATTGGATCTGGACTAACCATGGGTTAGTAGTTTTAGAGTACAGTCCCATATGGGATATATATGGAGTACAAAGGACTGTTCAACTTCATGTGTAATGTGAAATGGTGGCATTTAAAATGCATCTTTAAGATGAAAAATATGATAGAATAGACTTTATTTTAACAAAGCAGCAAGTCTCAACCAGACTCGGAAGAAAAAGAAGAAGAGTGAGTAGAAACCTTAGGCCTGATATATCATTGTGTTTTATATTCGCACCACTCTAGTCAATTCAATTTAATTTGTTTTTGGAGGAACTGCTGTTGCTTTGTTTATTGAAATAAAGCTTGTATCAGACAGAATTAGATTTATTCATCAAATTTTGGAAACAAAATTAAATACATGGAGATCTACTGATGACAAAACAAGCAGAATTACTTAAAAGTTTCAAGAAAGTATTATTAAGTACATGACTAGCAGTACATTCAGCAATGACATTCATAGAATGAAGACACCTATATCTAGATTTTTCTTTTTATGATTCTTAGATGCCTGGGCAATAACACGGGAAGTGTGCAGAAAAGCTATACGTTATAGTGAGTAAGCAAGTATATGTGCTAGGCCAAAAATTCTGAAATGGAGTTAACAGCAAATTATATATTTGCAAAGAAGAAAGGCAGAAAATGCAACAGCATATATTTATAGTGGTAGAAAAGTGTCAAGGATGTTAGGAATTGAAGGGTAAGAGGGGAAAACAGCAGCCACTAGATGGCCCTTTGGGAAATCCCTCCCTCATTTGGATTCTTTGGCATAGTTCAGATGTGTAGCAGATATAAGAATCATGGGAAATGCTTAGGTGAGATGCATGGAGCTCTGTCTAAGACAATTGACACACTGGGCAATCTCCCAATTGGTTCCACCTTCAATTAGTGTTGAAGAACTCAAGAACCAAAAAAGACTTCCAGTTCTAGAAAAAGCTGCTATTTTGCTAAATAATAGCTCTTTTCCATCTAGCCTTCATAAAATTTACAGTTACTAACACACACAGGCCAGTGTTTTGCATAATTTGCTTAAATGATTACCAATAATTATGCTGACTTGCAAGGGATGATTGGCACCTCTTCTACATAGCTGGTCCTGGTGCTTAACATCTTGTGTCCAGGGCAGCTGCGTCCCTCTTTCCCCAACCTAGCTATAGATATAAGAAGGTAAACACATTATTAATAATGCTCTGTGCATTACAGATCATCTGACAGTTAAGATTGTGGAGCCCTTCCTGTTAATGTAATGTAGTCCCTTGAGGCAAGCAGTGTTTTGATGGCAACATGTGTAAAGTCAATGGCTCACAGCACCTCAGAGAAGTGGGCACTGTTGCAAAATGTTGACATAGTGTTGATTCACATTTTTGCAGACCTGGGAAGAAGATACGCTCCTCCACATGCTACAGCATAATGTTGAAGAAGAGGTTCATGACTTGAGAGGCTGACACCTGCAATATCCCTAAAATGACCCAGTAGGTCACTGAAAAATCCTTCCAGCTAACATAGTTAAAGTCGCATATACCTTGGTATCTACAGCAATGGGCCATACTATTTATTCCCCTTGATTCCACTTGTGAATGAAACAGTTCAACAAAGTTCTGTGCAGTCTCTCTGTCCATGTGGAAATAGTCCACAATATAGTCACTCAGCTGGTAGTATGTCAGGTGCTATCTGTACTTCTCCTTTGGTGCAAATAGCCACGATGAGCAACCCTTTTGGCACTGGGTCTAAAAATGGCAAAGTAACAAATGCTGCTGAGCTATACCTGATGCTAGTCCTAATATCATTTACCTCACTATACCACGATTCTTGGTGTAAAAAAACTGTTTGCACTGGGTTGCAGCACACCTCTTTAATAAGTTTCTGAATCAGTACACCATTTTGAATTTCATCATTTATATACACCACTTGACTCACATGGGTGCCAAAACCATAGAGCCAGGGTGAACGAGAGTCCCCAACTTTTACAGCTACAAGACCTGTCGGAAAAAATGAATGAAGTGGAGTTTTCACTTTAATGTGGACTCACGTGGGTAAGTTGAGCTAACTAAACTAGGTGTTCTTTTTCTCTTATTGCTCTGTGTTACAGCAGTTACGCTGCAGCTGTTCCTTTGATGCTGCCAGAGTCATGCCGGTAAAGAGAGTTTTGTTCTTTTGTTTGCAGGAGTTATGCTGCTCCCATGCACCCGAGTGTGTGTGTGTGTGTGTGTGTGTGTGTGTGTATATATATATATATATATATATATATATATATATATATATATATATAAAATGCCCCAGTTAGGTATTCCTGGTGGTTAGTGGTTTCACAGAATATTTGGTTCATACTTTTTGTCTGTTCCTCTTAAAATTTCTGTTTTCCTGGCAAATCAATGAGAACTGAATTCACTAAATAATGATAGCTCTTTAAGTTTTAGCCTTCCTATCTTTCAGGAAACACATAGTAACACAAAACACTTTATTTTAGCAACTTTCTATGATTATACAAGCAATATTTAAAATGTATCCCTGGTTTCACAAATAAATTTAGACTTTTTCCAAATTTCTTGTGCTGCGAATTTGACATATTTAGTTGATCGTCAAGTGGATTTTACAAGGAGCTGAGAGCTTCAGGGGAAGAGATGTTTAATGCTACTTATGCTAAGTTGTTTGCATTGTTAGTAGCACAACAGGTAGTATACTTGCTTTTGATGATGAAGACTGTGGGTACTACTCACACAGTATGCAGATGAATCACTGATACTGTACTGTGTTGTACTTTATTGGAAGTGGATGCTGCAATCCTATGAATGTCCTCCTTTGGAGGAGTTACCTAATAACTATGAATCCATTATCAGTTTGCCATCCATTCCCCATTGCAAAATTACTAACTTATCATTTTTTAATGTAGGATAAGCGATTTATTCTTCAAGGCAACAGGCACTTTATTTGTAGATGAAACAATAAAATATAAAGTTGTTTGTGAGCAGCAACCTCTTCATTAGTTACAGATCCCTTTAATGTGG
This sequence comes from Protopterus annectens, assembly GCF_019279795.1. Taxonomy (NCBI): domain Eukaryota; kingdom Metazoa; phylum Chordata; order Ceratodontiformes; family Protopteridae; genus Protopterus; species Protopterus annectens. The sequence continues at coordinate 1,221,858,629 of NC_056741.1, read as the reverse complement.
AATTATTTAGATGACTTACTTCTGCAAAGATTTTGCATATTTACTGATACTGGTGGATTGTAATGACAGAAGTCTGAGTGGCCTTTTATAGTTGAAAATTTCTGAAATGAGTAGTTTTGTCATTATTGGTTCATGCATTTTCTTTCATTGCTCACTAGAAGACTGTTCCAAACTAGAAATTTAAAACATATTCTAACAAGTGGTGCTGTATTATACAAGGAATATAATTTAATACAATCAGGAAGGTGAATCAAAGAGCATATACATGTATGCTTGCTCACAGGATGCAGGAGATCAAAATAGGGGAAGAGACCAGTCACCAGTGGTGTCCCCCAGGGATCGCTGCTGAGAGTTTTTCTGTTTGGTATATACATCTCAAAAGTAAAAGTAAATACCAAAGGGCTTTGGCCGACTAAGTTTGAGATGACTGCAAGCTAGGAGCAGTTATTGAATCCCCAAATGACTTAAGCATCATGCAGGAAGGTTTGTCCCAAACAATAACTGGTGGCAAAATCATGAATTGAAACTAAACTCCAAGAAATACATTATTGTATCCTTTGGGAAGTCATCTACTCCAGGGAACTGCCAAATTGACAATGCCCCCTGAGAACTGACCCAGTTGTTTGGCATTTGGGAACTTGTGTGTAGAGTGACCTAACTTTTGACCAATATGTGCCCAGAGTCATAAGAAAGTCTGTCTATATTGCACAGCTTATAAACTAATTGGTTGTGACTAGATCTAGAGATGTTATTGTCCCCCTTTACAAAACCTTCATTTGGTCAATCATTTTGTATAATGCCCACTTTGGCATGTATCTGTCCAGACCCATGCAAGAATTGGAATACCCACAGAGGTACCTTACTAAAAGGATACAAGTCCTAAACAGTAGGTCTTGCATGGACCACTTCAAGCATTTATCACTATACTCAGTATCTTACAGAGTGCTTAGAGGAGACGTGTCTGGCATGCAAGGCATCCTCTGACCTAATACAGATGGACCTACTGAACATCAGCAAGTCAAATGGTATCTAAACTGAATGTTGGGGAGTGATGGATAAATATCCAGAACAGACTATCCATTCAAGTAAAACAAAGCTCTTCTCTTTCCATATTCAAATGCAACTTGGATCTAAGGATGGGGAATAGAAAATGTACTCCAGGATTACCCCTCATGCCACTAATGGATAGAGGCAGTTCCTAAATGCTGCATCCCTTACATGGGTCCCCTCACATTATCTACAGTGTGATCACAGTTATTCTCACTAGGGTAATATACAATCATCAGCCATGGGACAGGTAAGACCAATCAGGAAATGTTAATTCAAACACAAAAATGGAAATTGGCTGAGCTTAAAATGTCCGCCAAGTGAACCTATGTTGCGGTAGTAAATAGTTTTAAAAAATTGCCCTTTTTAGCTCACTAAGTGCCCCTGTCACCCCCCCCCCCCCCAGTCTTCAACAGCTTCCAGTGCCTCTGTTCATCATTTTCATATCATTATATGCTCATTTGTTTTGGTTACATGTTGTGCTATTTTTATCCTTCAGTAATTGTGCTGTCTCCACCTCTGGATCTTCTGTACCCTGTATTTTGCTGCTACCTGTCCTAATTTGCACTGTAAAAACCACAAGATATGAATATAAAAATAAAAAAACACAAAATCCACAGATGGTGTATACATTTTATTTGTACCAAGCGAGCATCTGGTACTTCGGCATATCGCCTTCAAGGATAGTTAATATAATGCACCACACATATATTTATACCAGGTGAACCATTACTTAATCAATTATATGAAAGATTTCTACATTTTAAAGTGACTTCTGCATTTTAAACTGGTTCTACATTTGAAATGACTGCAACATTTTAAAGTGACTTCAACATTTTAAATGACTTCAACATTTTAAACATTTTAAGCATTTTAAACATTTTAAACATTTTAGACATTTTAAAGGGACTATACACATCTCATAAAGCATCAAAAATATATTGCCAGTATTAATATTAATATAACACTAATGTGAACATTACTTATAGGCATCTCTGTGTTAATTATACCACATATTTATATTATAGTGATGTTAGCCTCTAAATTTAAACCCCTATGGTATAGGGTACCATAATTTAAAATTAATCTACTTTCCAAACTTAATAATCTATGCTTTAAGTCACCACCTCTAATGCTGCTAGGACTGGCAAGTGCACTAAAAAAGAACGTATCATATTACCCCCATGAGACCTGCAAAAATATTCTCCCACCAGACTATTAAAATTCTGATTTCTAATATCCCCCAAATGTTCTAGAATTCTAGCTTTTATTGCCCTCTTTGTCTGACCAATATACCACTTAATCAGATCGCATCCACATCCAATTATATATACAACCATGCAAGAATTGCAAGAAAATCTATAAAGGTTTTCAAATTTCTTATTATTAATTAAAGTAACTGAAAGATTATTAACAAACTTGCAAACCTTACATCTCCCACACCTATACATTCCTACCCTAGTTGTTTTGTTGTCCCAAAGTGGTCTGTTTAGCAGTTCCTTCATATTGAGGTATTTCCCATAGGAAAACCTAATAAGCCCAGGAAATAAATCACCCACTGTGTGATCTAAACACACAATGTGCCATAGTTCTTGTATCAAATTCCTCATTATATTAGAAAATGGTGACTATTTAGATACAAAGAATAACTCTTTCACTGCACTACTGGGCTTCAAATTACTACTTACACACTCTTTTTCCTGGCGTTACTCATTTCACCACACAATACCTGATGTATCCCTTCATCCAACAAAATTTTATCATAACCTCTTTGTAATAACCTGTCTCTAGTTTCTATAAGAAATTGCTCGTTATGCCCTTCTTCAGATGTATTCCTATAAATCCGCCTAAATTCTCCTACTGGGAGCGAATTCAATAAATGTGGGGGGTGCATACTTTCTGCAAACAAAAAATTATTTACTGATGTTGCTTTCCTAAATGGTCTGAATTGGACAGTATAATCATTCCCTATATAAAATTTAACATCCAAAAACTGAATCTTAACATTACCCATAGACATGGTAAATGTGAGTCCATGAAAATTACCATTCAATTCTGAAATGAATTCTTCAAATTCTGATGGCTGGCCCTTACAAATAAAAAAGAGATCATCAATAAATCTCTTATAACATATTACTTTTGTCTTCCAAAAATTAGTATTATACATGAACAACTTTTCAAAAAGGCCCATGTATAACACAGCATAACTGGGTGCATAAGATGCATCCATTGCTGTAACTTTCTTCTGTAAATATATCCTGTCTTTGTACTTAAAATAATTATGAGTTAAATAGAATTCCAATATCCTAATGACAAAAGCTGTCTTTGGGCCCTCTCCCATCATATCCTGGACTGTTTCCAAACCATGCCTATGTTGCATGGATGTATATAAGAAATTCACGTCTACTGTAGCCCAATAGTAGTCTGCCTGCCATTTTATATTCAAAACAATTTTACAAAGATCCTGAGTGTTTTTTATGTGAGATGATATCCTAGGTAAATATTGTTTCAACACTGACTCTATAAAAATTGCCACATTATAAACAAAAGAGTGGATACCAGAGACTATCGGTCTCTCGGGGGTGGGGGGGTTGGTCAAATTTGTATGTATTTTGGGTATGGCATAAAAATGAGGATCATGGGGGTCCTTAATTATCATTTTTTTAACATCTTCCCCAGATAAAAGACCCAGCCTTTCTCTCTTTCCAAAATCTTACTTAACTCACTGTTATATTCATTTACTGGATTATTAGATAACACAACACATGTCTAAAATGTTTAAAATGTTTAAAATGCTTAAAATGTTTAAAATGCTTAAAATGCTGAAATCATTTAAAATGTTGAAGTCACTTTAAAATGTTGCCGTCATTTCAAATGTAGAATCAGTTTAAAATGCACAAGTCACTTTAAAATGTAGAAGTCTTTTATATAATTGATTAATTAATGGTTTACCTGGTATAAATATATATGAGGTGCATTATATTAACTATCCTTGAAGGCGATATGCCAAGGTACCAGACGCTCGCTTGGTACAAATAAAGCGTATACGCCATCTGTGGATTTTGTGTTTTTCTAATTTGCACTGTGCAGTGCATTAAACATATTTGAATCCTGGTCATTGAGTGTTAAGAAGCATTTGGTTGTATATTTGCCTGATAAGGGAAGCTGAAGCAGAGAACTACATGGTCTAGACTTAAGTATTAAATGACACCGAAAACAAATTCATGCAGACTAGAAATGGCTCCAAATGGTTTGTTTGACTGCATTAAAATCTGCTATTTTTCCAGATCAAGGTGGATGTTTACCTTCAAAACTATTAAGAAAATCTAGAATGTAAATCAGATTACAAAAAAAGTGTCCTTAAATCTGTTTACCTGTGAGTACATGATTTGCTTGGGTCTATATTAAATCAGCAAAATCCCACTTCAATGAATGGCATTTAATTGGAAATGCCATTCATCGAATTCCACTCTTGTGGGGTGCTGCCCCCCCCCCGTTAATTATATATACCAACTCTGAGATCACACTACAGTGAGGAAAGGGTAAATTTCCTGATCCTCACTGTACCGCAATCTCAGTATGAACAGTTCGATGAATGGCATGTTCAATGTAAGTGAACTGAAAATGCCATTCGCTGAACTGAATTTTCGGTGGTCTAATACAGAGGCAGTTTGCTCAAACTGTATAATATGCCTTTTGTTACTGCTGTTTTTTTGCCTTCGTCACTCTTGAAAAGACTGCTCATGTAGAAGGCAGTAACGAGAGTAAATGGTTAACAAGGAAACAAATAACTAGGCACCTGTATCATGATACAATCAGTGAACAATTCTAAAGCCTTAAAAGCATATGGCCATATTTTCAGAAGTGTTCAGTCTGGATCTTCTGCATTCCTTATAAAACTATTTGCAATTTATATTAACCCAGTTGCTGAGTCAATTTTTATGTGTTTATTCTCCTCTTGGGAGTACAAAAAAGTTTACTAGACGCCTATGTGATGTGTAAGATTAATTATTCTGTCAGACTTCAACACCTGGGCTTATTTTCCATTCACTACAACTTTATAAAAGCCAGATTATGGTTAGGGTTTTTAGCATTACACAATAAGGAGTTAAGAATCTTGCTGGTTGTGTAGTTAATTCATTCTGAAAGGCTGTTATGAGACTGTAATCTTTGTTACCTTCTTCTTTTCTGTAGAACTGCAAGACATTTCAGATTTTCTTTTTAGAGTACTGCTCATTTATGGAATAAATTTCTAATTTATATACATAACTCCAACTCTGTGAACACTTTTAAGACATCACTAGATTTTTGGGGTTGCCGTTTGGTATAATCTGCAAGTCTGGTGCCCGGGTTCTAAAATGACCTCTAGCCTGAACACAGATACCTTGAACTGTGAACTATTTACTATAAAGAATTCATCCACCCATCTTCAATATCCACTGTATCAAGTTCAAGACTGAATGGAACCACATCTACTCTTGCCAATTATAAGGAATATGGAAGTAACCAGACCTGAATGAGATGCCAGATAAATGCATCCCACACACATATCTACAAGCTATTTAGGTATCATTCCTACAACTATCCAAAGGTTTGCAATACAGGAGGATACTAGAAGCCCGAGCAAAATCCCACACAATGCACAAGGAAGAAATATAAACTCTAAAAACACATTGCACCCCAGCTGGGAATCAAACTAGAGAACCAATTACATAATTTGCAAGGTTTCCAAATTATTTAAAGTTGCCATCAAGCTTCTTATGTAGCCAAAATCGCCATACCTTTTTGAGAAAATGTTACTTTCATGAGGCCATCACTTTGTCATGCAATGCTATAATGAAATACAAGTACCACTTTTAAACACGGGCTGCATGTCTGTGAAAATGCTATTCCTGCTGAGTAACAGTTGTATCGTGAAATTATTTGGTTTACATGCTGTTTCTATATGCCATGTCAGTTTTTCACAAATCACTTTGGAAACCTTGAGCCAGATGCCTGTACTTTGAAATGATTGAATGCCATGGACACTAGATATGTACAGTGACTTTTTCATGTGCACATTGTAGCTGAAAATCCATTAATGTTCATGATTAATTGGCATGTTTAAGTGCACGGAGGATAAGGGGTATCACTACTAGATCAAACTTGGGAAATGGCTGTTTTACAGAGCTACTTGAGTTCCATACTCCTTAGTGTCTTTTCTCAGCCTCTTAAACATGGATGGACAATTTCTCCAAAGAGTTCACCTTAAACTGCTTAAACATATCTGAAGAAATTCCAAAGAAGCAAAATACATATGTCTATATTTGTTAAAATATGTGTGTCATACATTATTTCAGAGGAGGGGAAGCAAAACTATTGATTTTATTATTATTATTGGAACCACATATGCATTTTCCAGTATGTGCTGAATGGATGCAGCAAACACTCTTGTAAGGAAATAATTTCCTGTGTGGGTAGCACTGCCAGCAAAACTTCCATCCATCTTTTTTATTTAATCTTTCTGTCATAATACATTCATAACTAATTAGGCGTAGTCCTTAATCTGTACCCACACTTTCGCTGAAAGAGTGCTGACATCATCTTTAATTATAAAAGTCTATCCTCACTACCTGCCCTAAAATCTGTGCTGCCTCCATGGTCTGTTTACATTTAATGCCTGACCCTCCTGGTTAAGAAAAGTGTACATTTTTGAAAGGTTAGAAACATATTAGTTTACACCCAGTCAAAGGCTCCTCCTCCTTCTCTTCTTGCTTTTAATGAAGACTTACACAATGAGATACAGTCAGAACTAGAAAAACATAAGAATATAGTCATGCAGATGTGCTACAAGGATCATAACATCTCGGGAAAGGAACAAATATTTCTATGCATTGCAGCCCTGGTACTGAGTGTGTTAGGAATACTTGCTGAAGAAGAGCAAGCTGTCAAACCTCAGAACTGCACCAAGGACTGTATACAACAGGTTGGTGTCTTTATATTATTCCATTTTTTTATAAAGAAGCATGTAGTCTGAGAATACAAGAAGTGTTAAAAAGTAGAAATAACTTTAACTTTACCTTTCATACAACAGAAATTGTAAGAGACTTACAATGTGTGCTACTCTGCTGAGCATGAAATTAGAGTTTATTTTTAAGTTGTAACTCTGTCACTCCTACTGCTCACAAAAAAAAAAAATAATCTAAAGCTGTTACAAATTAGTTTGCTGAAACAAATAATGGTTTTCAGGTCAATTCAGAAGATGTGAAGGCTCTATCTTTGTTATATATATTTATTAACTCAGATCATAATGTGCACTGATGGCAAGAAAGTGCATTTCTATAATGAAATAATGGTTAAGGTGTTTACCTTATAGACACAAGGTACAGGATTTGATTCTCACGTGGGGTAATTGGCTAGGCTTAAAATGGCCCACAAGGGCAGTTAGCTTAGTATGAATCTGTCTTTTGATGCTGACACACAATGAAGGCATTGTATTTGGCACAGGATGGCAAAACACAGATTCTGTGATGCAGGTAGATGAGAGTTATGATGGCATGTGAAAGTCAAAGGAAGTACAGTTACCACAGCAGTACCTAACTCAGGTAAACAGTGAATATGGACATGCCTCATCTAGACTACAGTTTGTATACAAATACCCCTACTCCCAATATTAAACTGCATTTACCTGTGAGACAAGCAGCCATTTTGTTCTCTTGCCCTTTAACCACACTGCCAAAGGTAAATGTGAGAGCTAGCTAGAGTTATTTTTGTTGCTTTGCTGCTGTCCAGCCAGCTGGTTCAATCCACAGTAAAGGCACTTGCTTAGTGGCAGGTTGGCAGTATGTGTGGCCTCATGATGGACAGCACTGAAAAACAAAGCATTCATTTTGAACTGATGGTAAACATATCTATAACAAAGTAAAACTCAAGACCATGATTGATTTCACCTATCAGAAAATTTCTAATTGCTTGAATGTTTCTTCTTTGTGGACTTCATGCCTTTCCTTACCTTAACCATTAACTAAAAGCCCACATATAATTCACACACACACAGACACACACACACACACACACACACACACACACACACACACACACACACACACACACGCGCGCGCACACACACACACACACACACACACACACACACACACACACTCACAGAAACACTCACATTATACTACCTTGATTGCATCATCTCAGTATGTTAAAGACAAGGTAAAAATGTAACCATGGCGTAATGCAAACTCATTTATATGGGTTATTTAGGACAGTGTATGGCTTACCATATGCATAAAGGCTATGTTAGCATTGGGGGGTATGGTGAAATAAGTGAAGCTCAGTAACAAAGCTCAGGACTAACAGTAACATACGCTCATGATAGTATATGAACTCCATAGCAGAGAGGAATTAAAGTCTTGATTCTGACCAAGATGACCTAGGATCAACCAGTAATTTAGGAGCTGCAGAAGCCAGCTGGGAGAGGTTGCAGTGGGCAGCTGATGCTGACTCATTCATTTGAGGAGAGGGAAGGGCTTGTTCTGTGGTGATACTGACAAACAGCCTCCTCTGGGTATTAAAACGTGCTATATATGAGCCAGGACAAGTCCACTAGTCTGCACAGTGCTTTACCCAAGTCAATGCATACATGGACCTCTGGTCTGATATTACAGATCCTACCTCAGGGCACAAGGAAGGGGATTAGGAACCAAAATCCATGAACCAATGTACCTTTATAACAGCATTTCATCTGGCCAGCTCTCTCACCCACCTTTGACTAAGTGATAGTGGGAGGTAGGAACAAATGAGCTGACCAGTTCAGAGGGAAGGCAGATGGTCAGCAGGGATACAGTGAGTAAACGATACAGAAAACATTCCCCAAGCTGTCAACAGCATAATATTGTGTATGAAGAACTACACAGTGGTTTATTGTATGCATTTGTTAACCATCTAAGCCCACTGGGCACAAATGTCATATTTTAGGGACAGCATAGGAGCTCAATCTGTTTATGTGACTTTCACAGAAGGCAAATGGGGGGGGTAAGAATCAAACCCTGTATAGTGGGTACAGGAAGCAACTCATTAACACCTCAGATTTGTAAGCCTCTTCAGTAACTACCAGGCAAAGTTATTCATGTAGTTCATGCTTCCCAAATTATAAAAAAAATGCATAGACAATTTATAAGATGTAATACTGTGCTAGCACTTCCACAGTGTTGCAATCTACTCAGTACATGGTGTGCCTTTTATGCTCTCCCTCTTTCGTTCGCAAATTGTAAACAGGAAAATGTTTAAACAAGCAGTGAAAAATGACGGTGCTCCTTGTCCAAACAATATCTAGTGTGTTTCCTAATGACTCAGTGATCTAGTCTACCATCTTATTTATTGTATATGGCATTTAATACTTCAGACAGGAAATAGCTGAAGGGTAAAAAGCTGTTGTAATACTGACCTGGTATCCAAAGCAATACAAAAGCAACTCAGGACTCATCTATTACAGGATTTTCAGAGTAACTAATAATAAAATATATTTCTATAGTATGTGAAAGGTGAATTCAAGATGGTGAAGACCTACTGAGAAATGTCAAATAATTTACTGAAGGAGCTCCTTCCCTGCTTCTAATATGTGACTGTCTAACTAATGCAGTTTATATGTAAGGCAATAACTATAATCGTCATTTCTCATACCAAGCAATAGATGAGAATGTTACTGACTAGCTGACAACAAAGGAATGCTTCCTTATATCTACAAGGATTGCATCTCCATCAATCAGTCAAAATTACTTAACTTACTTCAAGAAATGTCAAAGTAAACTACATTTGCATTTCACAAATAGCAGGCCATGTATAACAAAAGAATGCTGAGTATGTAAAACGACGCATGCACATGATTTAAATTAGTGAGTGTGTACCAAATGGACTTATCATTGCATACGTGTAAGGAGTGAGTAGTAAATAGCATAGTCTTGAAGTACATCTGTGAACTCCATGTATTTATTGATGTTCTTTGACTACCTCTTCTTCTTTTTCTTTCGGCTGTTCCCGTTAGGGATCGCCACAGTGGATCATCTGTTTCCATTTCATCCTGTCCTCTGCATCTTACTCTGTCACACCAACCACCTGCATGTCCTCTCTCACCACATCCATAAACCTTATCTTAGGCTTTCCTCTTTTCCTGTTACCTGGTAGCTTCGTCCTTAGCATCTTTTTCCCAATATACTCAGCATCCCTCCTCAGCACATGTCCAAACCAACATAATCTTGCCTCTCTGGCTTTGTCTCCAAACCTTCCAACCTGGGCTGACCCTCTAATATACTTATTCCTCTTTGACTACCTATGTTTGGCTAAATACACTAACCATGGCAGTGAGGCCAGCTCATGTACACAAGAGCCATCACCATCTGCAAAAACAGCAGAACTAAAGGAAGTTTTCTGGTGAGGCTAACCACTTATAACCCTGCATTTCCTGCCTTCATCATACAGAAATCAATTCATGTTAGGCATTTTAAAAGTAAAGGGTAATTTTAGGATTTTTGCTGTAACTTTTTAAATGAATTCCTGCCTCATGATAACAGTTTAGCACATAACAGCTTGCACTGAAGGGCATGAATGATAATGTATTGCCAGAGCCATGCTCCATTTTTAAATGGAATATATCACCACATGAACTTGGCAAAATATCAGCACATCTTTCAGTGTCTCTGGGTAAGCAGCAAGCTGGAGAAACATCGGGTCTACTTCAGAACGACAAAAACACAAACTCTCGAACGCTCACATGAGCGAATAATCAGAAACTTGAAATTGGTATTTTGGGATTGCAGTACAGTGAAGATCAGAATATTTGCCCTTTCCTCACTGTAGTGCAATCTCGGAGTAGGAATATATATTATTAGAGGGTATGGGGGCACAGCTCCCCACAATACCAATTTTGAGTTTCTGATTATTCGCTCATGTGAGCATTCGAGAGTTTGCATTTTCATTGTTCTGACATAGACCCGAAACATCAACCCCTATTAAAACTATAGGCACTGCATATGTGAAGATCTGTATTTGCCTTTCCAGTATCTTTTTTTTTTTGACTGGCTTACATTTCTCTAGGTTGTTTTTAGACTCCCTACACATACTAAATCTAGTTATTTATCAAATTTCAGAGTCTTCACTAAGATCAGATATTTTCTCCAACTGTTTTAAAGAATGCTTTTCTTATTCCTATCCCAAATATACTTTCTTTAGACCCCTGTTGTTGTGAAAATATCCACCTTATCTCTAACTTACCATTTCTTGAGAAAGTCATTGAGAAGATAGCTTATGTGCAACTTCAGTGATATTTAGCAAAAAGCAAACTCATGAATCTAAACTAATACAATTTTGTTTGTCCACCTGAGGTAATTTCCCCAAACCATGAACTCCAGAAATGTTTGCTGTTGAGATCATGTGGTAGTAGGAGTTGTGTTTCACCCTTAAATGGTGCCTTCGTTTTTACCTGAGGTTTATGGGACCACAGAATTATTTTACATAAGTAAGGTAGTATGGATGGTGAAGGCCTCAACATAGTAAGTGCAGATGCTTGCCACCTGGAAAAAATGGTTTTCTGATTTCCTTAAAATGTGCAGTGTATTTGAATTTGAGGAAAATGCTTTGGGTGGTATCAACATGTGAATTCTGACTTCTGGTATTGTAGTGGATCCATCTGAAGGAATTTAATAAGTCACATATGACAGCAGGTATATTAAATATGTACATTAATTTATATGCATCATGTATCAGTGTATACCAAATATTACAAGTGAAACACCACGCATAATATATGTTAAAATAATAAATACATATTAAAAGGAAATGTAATAATAATCACATACTAAAATCAAAAGTATGGGGAAGTTGACTTGATAATGTAACGTATTTTTGTCAGTATAATGGGTCAGCTCAGTGTTCAAGTGCTGAAACAACTGAATAATAATACCCATCTGTTAACCAGGTAGGCCCACTGAACACACTGCTCCTTTTAAGAGGTGACCTCAAAACAATGTCCGGTTAAATGGCCTACGTAATGTCATACACTGGGTAAACAAAAGCTGAGAGAATCAAACCTTCCACCAGAAGAAATACAGCTTTCAGCCTCAACACTTTGTACCAACTGGCAGACATAATATGAGGAACAGGATTAGGGTTAGGGTTCGCACAAAATAAAATCTGGTGACCAATGGTTCAAATTCAGATAGGTAAATTAATAGTTCCGTAAAACCAATACTAACAAAATTCTGAACAATATTGAATACAAAGCTTCTGAAAGTGCTTCCATTTATTTCTAGATGTCTGAATAGAAGTAAAGGCAAAATCAGAATTTTAAGCTCTGAAAAAGCTGCACACACCAAACAAAATCACACATACAACATTAAATCTATTCCCTATCCTAGGCTCTACTCTAATCCTAATTTGCAAACTGTCACACACACAAACACACTCAAGCAAACGTTTTGGAAATCCAGCACTTTCAGCATTCAAATCACAAAAATACACTTGCCCTACCCAAAAGAACTTACTCCTTCTGATATTGCATGCACTCAACCAAAAAAACAGTAAATTTAATTATAGCACACTGCACTCTTTTTATAAAATATACACACACACACACACACACACACACACACACACACACACACACACACTCACCCATATGTATGTATAGGTGTGTGTGTGTGTGTGTGTGTGTGTGTGTGTGTGTGTGTGTGTGTGTGTGTGTGTGTGTGTGTGTGTGTGTGTGTGTGTGTGTGTGTGTGTGTGTGTGTGTGTGTGTGTGTGTGTGTGTGTGTGTGTGTGTGTGTGTTTATGGGTTTCTAATAATTCCAGAAGATAGCATTTGGTACTGACGTTTGGTACTTTTCCGTTATTGGGGCAACACTTGTTAAGAGCGCTTGGAATGTTACAAGGCTCTCGCAATTTCACAGCTGATGCTTAAGTGGGTACTTTTTAGATTGTTTTTGTAGATCCTATTTCTTTATTATTAGGCATCAACGTGTATGATATCTGCTATACCTTGACTAGCAACAAATACTGGGCTGAAAATTAAATGTCATTAAATAAGACTCTGATCCATGGGCTGACAGGGAGTGATATGTTATATAGCCTGGATTATATCACCTCGAGGATTTTGTAATTTTGCCGATAATGGTAAACTACCTTTTTCTTTCTCTCCTACTTCTATTTTTAATTATTAAATATTCAAACAAAATGACACTTTCCATTTTTATTACTGAAATCTACAACTTGGATGTATGTGGTTTAGATGCATTCAGATTTGGAATATTTTGTAAATGTGTTAATACTCTTCACTTTTATCCTGTTGTAAAAAAAGGAAGCTGGGAAATGGTCTTTCCCCAGCTCCTTAGTGTCCAAAGCAGTGAGGCGGAAAATAATAATCATTAAAAAAAAAAAAAAGATAGCAAACCAGATGCGCCACCTTTAAGCTGTAGAGCTTGTATCAAAACCTTCTGAGATCTGCTGAGAGTGAAAGCATCTTTAATGTATTTAGGAGGGTTTACACCTGTACGGAAAGAAGACACGCAAAAGAAAGAAAAGAACACTGCAATGGTGATGTTTGAAACCAGGAAGTCGACGGAGAAAGTCTGACTGTCTGGTTAGGCAGTGCCAGCACTGATGTATCTATTATTTTATTCACTTTCAGTTGGCTTTTAACAGGTTAAGACCACATTTATCCACGGTGATATAGTTGAATGTTAATAACATTAACTATAATATTCAGGGGTGTTTGGAGGTCCTTTCTGAGAACACGCCATTGAGCCGGTGTGGGTGGGACAACCAAAGGTATGTAAGAAGTGCTAAGATTCCAACTGCGTGCATTGCACCTGTTGCCCCGATAATGGAAAAGTACCTGAAGTCTCTCTAAATGGAGCCGTCACATTCTGCTGTGAATGCAGTTGTACCCCTCTGACTGGAGCTATGGAATGGGGGACCTTATACAACTGTGATGTTTGATTATTGCACTTTATAGTAACAGGTACACACACACACACACACACACACACACACACACACACACACACACACACACACACCACACACAGAAACAAAACAAGCATACTCAGATACAGATACACAGAAAAGGGCAGATACATATTGGCAGATTAAAAAAGGAAAGAGTTGTGCAGCTGCCTAGGGTCCTCAGCTGGAGTGGGGGTGGGGGGGTGGGAGACCATGGCCAGTCAGAAGAATAATTTAATTTTTAAAAATGTTTTGTTGTGTTCAGCATTGCTAACTCATTTTATTTAACATTTGTGCTGAACATGACAATCACTTTTATTAAAGTTTTTTAAAAAGTTAAATTTGAACAAAAAAAGTTAAATGATCGCTTCTCGGCCTTTTGCCTAAGTTCAAGTGTAAAAAAGTTAAATGATAAACATTTCCTTTGTATACTTGCAATGCCTACCGTTTGTGCTTATATGCATTATTGGCTAGTGCCAGTGAATTATTTTACTTATTTCTGAGTAAAGACACTGTTCTTTAGTTAAAATGAATAAATAAAATAAATGGTGCCCAGCGATCCTCTGCACAGCACCACAGCTTTCTTCTCTCTGCCTTTCTATGATTCATTAAGAAGGCAGCAAGCAGATAGACTGGGAATTTTAGACAGCATAGTGCAGACCTGCATTCTACTGTCACCTGAAGTAAGTTTTTGTTTTCTTTCAGGCAACCAGATATAACAGTATCTACATTTGCAGTTTAAAATGACTATAGGCAACTTGTCATTTGATCAGTTTAAAATTTGTCTTTGCTTTCTGGCTAGTGGAGTTTAAAACACAGTTGAAACTGACCCTGATATTATCTCTGACTTTGTGTCATGTTTTGATCTCTGGCTCATAAAAGTTTTGGTTTTCCTCATTTTTTGGCAAATCATTGAAGACTGCAGCCACTAAATGGGGTGGGGGACTGTCGATGGGTAAAGCCAACTTACCCCATTGTTGGTTGATCAGGCTTCACATAATTAATGTGCTTTTGCATGAAATACATTGGAATATTTATTTTGTGATGACTTTATGAAGCAAGGTTGAAGTAGTCCCTGATTTCCCAGACTGTCCTTGACTTTGCCTTATATTGTTGTTTTTTGCCTCATAAAATCTGTGTTTTTATGGCAAATCATTGAAAATGACAGTCATTAAATTGGTGGGGGGTGCCTATGGATGAAAATAGCTTACCATCTTGTTGCTTGCTCATTTTAAAGTCTGGGTTTATAGGACTAGTGTACATTTGTATGAGTAACATTAATGTATTTATTGTCTTTCAAGTCATTGTGTGAAGCAAAGTTGAAACTACACCTGATTTCACACAATGTCCCTAACTTTCTTCATGTTTTTAGTCCATGCCTCATAAAATCTGTGGTTTCTGGTAAATCATTGAAGATTGCAGTCACCAAATAGTAACAGAGATTTTAGCTTCAGACTTCACATTCTTCAGAAGATGCATGCTAATTCAAAATAATTGTTATTCTAACTACATTCTAAGAGATATATGCAATGCGTTCTCTGTTTTGGTGTGCATGGATCTTGGATAATGTGGGTGTTTATGAATATCAGTACAATGAAAGAATCCATGCAGAAGAGCATACTAGGGTTTACAAGAACCTAATTTGTGCAGGACACAGATGACAGCATTCACATGCAGCTCTGAAAACTTTATGATTTACATAGCCCTTGCATAGTATGCAAAGTTACTTGTGTGGCTTTTTACAGTACTCGAGGCCTGGGAGTTCCACCCTATGCAGTCTATAGAAAATGACTAAGAGACATTTCTTTGTGCACTGGCTATATGTATTTTGTTGATCAAAACCTGAGCCACGTACCCCATTATTGTTCCTAGTCTTAACTTGTTTGTAACAAATAACGGTCACTGAACAAACCTACTACAAAGAGAAAAGTAAACCACAAAAGAAAGAAAAGCAGGGAAACGAGTATTCCAAGTATAAAGCAAAATGTGTAGTATTAAATATGAAATATGAACCATATATTGAAGAAAACAAAAAAAAAAACCTTGCACTGATTCCGAGGTATGACCAAATTAAATTGTGTGCTAGCACCTGTAAGTAAAGTATGTCAAATATTGCCAGTAGAAGAAATAAACATCAGGGTGTCTCATCAGCTTGCAGGCAAATATAACATCATATGCAAATGTAACTCCATAGCACAACTGTCACTATTTAAAATACAAGTTATAATGCGCCAGTGTGACATCCGGATAACTCATTATAAAACTACTGCTAATGCATTTTACATACATTACTAGATACTTTGTTGCACTGGAATACCATGGCCAGCAAAAAAAAAAAAAATGTTTTGCGTGCTTAATTTGACCTATATTTTGAGTGTCAGCAATAAATACACATGCATTTTTCATAGCTTATTACTGTACTGCATATATCTGTAATAAAAAGCACAGGGCCTCAAAAATACCAGTTAATAAATATTCATTGTTACTATGACAGTTGTTTAATAACACTGCACACAATGCACACAGTAGAAGGGTATTCAGAAATGAATTGCACTGTCCCAAGTACATCTGTGCTATTTTAATCTTTCTTGGTATCAGTGAATAAAGCAAAATGTGTCTCTGGACTAAATGTTTTCCACTTAACTACACAGACATTTAATTTAGAGACATATTTACCCATAGTTTGTGATGGCAGGAAGGTTTATAAAACCACCTGATCTTGTTAAAGAGCACTTTGCACAGAGCTATTAATTTCTAAATATCCCTCAGTTTTTCTTGTCTTACTGTAATTTTGTATTTCACCACTACGATATATGCCAGTAAAATGGCAATAGAAATCTCTTTGCACTTTTAACTAGCTTGGAATTTACCCAGAAGTTTATATATTTAATCAACTGACACATAGGTAAATGGCTTGATATTATATAAATCAATTTCAGTCATGACCCATGTAGCAAGAATAAGACAAAAGGCAAAGGCTATATGCATAGAGAATTGAGGCTTGCCAATAAAGCAGTAGGTTTTTGGGAGGTAGAAAGAAACCAAAGCACCCTGGCAGCTTGAACAGAGAAGGGTCATAAAAAACATAAAAACAGCAATCAGAGATTTGGGACAGGCACCACATCAAGAGATGTGGGACACCAACAGAAATCACAGTGACACATTTTAAAAGATGGTGTTGATCCAGGATTTTGAGAAAGATGATGGGGGCCTTGGATCTTAAGCAGTGAAGATCATTTTTGGAGTTGCGATGGTATGACTTTCAATAACAAGTACTGAACACATATTTAGAAGGCAAGCTGGACTGATTCTGGAAACAAGTAATGACCATGAGAGTGAGCTCTTAGAAATGAGCACTGACCATGAATTCAGGAGGTGAGATGGAGTGATCTTAGAATTATTTATATATTTTTCATTTATTTGTCCTGTGATAACTGGGAAAACCTGACTGAACCAATGACCTTTTTCAGTGGATGCCTGGGAAGAAAAGCTCCACAACAGATTCAAACAATTTAAACAGTAATTGAATAATTATATACAAGGGGAGAAATGCCTTGCAACAGATTAAATATTTTACAATGACTTGGGAAGAAACACTCCACAAAAACACATTTAAAAACATTTCAAAGTAGATTATAAGTAATTATATACAAGGGGAGAAAATCCCCACAACATATAAATACACAAACAGATTAAAATACATTTACAGAAATATTACTAGGAAAATTGTAATCAAGAATACAACATGTACTGCAAGTAACAAAACACTGCAGAAGTAGATAGTGCATGTCAAGTAAAGAATCACATGGTTATTCAAAATATTAACTATATTTCTAATAATGTATGGATGTGAAAAATAATAGAGTATTCTGATGCAAAAATAAACAAAATAATATAATAAGTAGTACTAAGCAGTAAGGATAAATAAGGACATGGAGAGAGAGTGTTGATTATTTTTAGAAAGATGAGAATGTTATGGAAGAACACAAGAGCACACGTTAGTAGTGTGGCATCATTAAAGTAAGGACTTATTTTTATGTTAGGCCATTGCTACCTGCTAAGACATGGAGGTGTTAGTGAAGTCGGAGTGAGAAAGGTATAAATTTATACTATATAGGTGGTCATGCATCTGTTTTGAGGGTTGTGCAGGTACTGGTACAGGTGTCAGATAGATATTTTTAGATTGGTCTTGAAATTGGAAAGATTGCTAGTATATTTAAGGGATAAGTGGATATAGTTCTATCAGCTGACTATATAGATGGAATAAATAAAGCTTCTTACTGACAGCTGTGGTTTGTAGGTAGTGAGGAGCATTTTGTTTCCAGATCAAAGTGGTCTAGCAGAGCTGTATGTGTGCATTAAATTTAACAGAACTTTGCTTTTTCTGGTTTGTATATTAATTTGGAGACTAGGAGTAGTGTGCAAGTGAGTTGCTTGGGTAATTCAAGCCAATCAAGCTGTTTTAGGGCTAAGCAGTGATGGGTTCTGTTTAATGAGTTAGTGAAAAATTTTGTTCTTTTGTTGTAGCATTGGTTTAGTTTATTTTGGATAGAAACATGAAAGTTATGCAGTGCTGGGAACCACATAGTACAGTGGGAGTAGGAGTGTAGAGGCCAGGAGTTTCCTGGATGAATCGTTTTGTTCTGCAGAGTGTCCCTAATTTTTGGTGAGTTATTTGATAGCCTGTTGCACATCTAACTAAATTTCAGGTTATCATTAATTGTCATACCTAGTAGCTTGATATGGGGTATGACTTATATTCAGGTGATATCAGATGCTTTTGTTGAGAAATTTGGTTTGAGATGTGTAAGGGCTTTTGGCAAGAATAACAGCAGCTGTTTTTTTTTTTTTTTTTTGATTGAGTAGAAGCTGGATGTTATTCAGCCAGTTTTCAACTGATGAAAATGACTCTTGAGTGAGGTGTTTTGCAGTAACTATGTTAATAGCAGAACACAGTAACATGGAGTCATCAGTGCATTGTATGAGGGATGTGTGACATTTGGTGGAGTGTATGTTGTTGGTAAACTTGTTGAAAAGCAGTGGCCCCTGTATGGAACCTTGATGAACACCTGTTTTGATGGGTAGGAAGGATGAGTAAGAATGACTCCATTTAACAAACTGGAATCTATTAGAAAGGATAGGCCAAGTGAAGAGAGGCATTTTAGAAGAAGGCTATGTGAAACAGTATCAAAGGCCTTGGACAAATCCAGAAACACAGCAGAAATCAGAGGACCTTTGTCTCTGTCTAGATTAATAGTGTTGGTGAAGTTTAAGAGAGCTTTGCTAGTGCTATGCTCTGGTCTGAAACCATGTTATGTGAGGGTAAGCTGTTTGTTAGTTTGTAAATGAGTAATTCATTGATTATGAATGCATTTTTCAAAGATTTTTGAAAGATGGGAGAGAATGGCAATGTATCTAAAGTCTGATATATCATTGGAGTTACCACCCTTGTGAAATGGAATGATGTGAGATTTTTTTTCCATAAGACTAGGACATGTTATTCCTGAATAGATCTATTTCTGAGAATAGTTACTGGAAAGGAAATTAAGCTGGCTGCTATTTTTATGAAATCACCAGGAATTCCATCTGGAGCAAGTGCACTTAATTTGTTTGAGGTATTTCTTGATTATTATGATAGATACTGGTTGAAAAGAGAAAGAGTGAGTATTAATAGAACTGAGAGGTGAGGCCAAGTGCGATGTGGTCAGATTATTAGAGGAGGTTGGTATGTTTTGAGTTTCATTATGAAGTAGTTTAGCGATGCTAGAGATAAAGTAATCATTGAAAGCATTAGCTGTTTTTTCCAGGGAAGAATGGGTGTTGGACTTTGATTGTCCATTTGATCCAGGATATTGTATTTTAAATATGGTGATTATTAAACAATGCCTTCCAGGTTTTATCTCTGTTCTTCATTAATTTCCTGGTAGTGGGACTGAGCCAAGGAGTAAGTTTTTTTGCACTCCTTTAAGCCTAAGGGAGACATGCTATGTAACAGTTTCATAAATATCTTATTAAAATAGACAACAGCATAATCTAGTGGCAAGATTGTTATGATGTTCCAGTTGTGTAATTGTAGTGAGGTAGTTGTGGGTTAAAGTTGTTCATATTGTGAGAGAATTCATATGTGTGTGTTCCCTGGGAGAAGTATGACATTTTCTTACGGTATATATGGGCAGATGGTCCCTAAGAGTGCTATCTAAGGTACCGTGGAAACTTATATTGTTAGGGTGATTTGTTAATAACCAGTCCAAGGTGGTAATTCACTTTTCATGTTGATTCTGGTAGGATCACTAATAAGATGGGAGAAATTGTACAGGTTTATACTAAAAGTCACTATCTCAGAGGGGAGACTTGACCAGTTGATCACCTATTATAATTGCCTTTGTGTGTTCATTATCAGAGAGCCAAGATAGGATTCTACCAAAGTGGTGATATTGTCTCCATGTGGAATATAAAGGGCCCACCACACATATTGTTTTGTATGCATTTAGTTTTAGGCTACTTAGAAGTAGTTTGGCATTGAGGAAAGAGGGTATAGGAGATGGGAAAGGTGACAGGTTCATGCTACTGTGGTACATTATTATTATTCCTACTGCTTTTTTGTTCAGTCTATCAGCTTTAAGGATGTTAAAGCCTGTGGGGGTACTTCTGCATTACAAATGTTCAGTATATTCCTTTTTAATCAAGATTATGTTACTGCTAATATGTTAGGGGAGTAATATTCTATCCATGCATATCATTTTGTAATTTTATTTACAATGCATCTGATGTTCAAATGGAATACTAAGTTTCTTATTGCTATTTCTTATTTTGTTGGGAGCGTAGTTTTGGGCTTTGGGCAGGGCTGACTTATTATTTGTGGAGTAACTTGGTACCTGAGAAGGTCCAGGGCTGTGATGAATATCACCTGCTAGCAGTGAATTCAGTAGTACACCTATATGAATGTGTTATTTTAGTTTTTGTGGTGACAGCACTTTTAGACCTTAGGTTTAATAAGATTAGTGTAGTGATTTTTATTTAAGTGGGGATGTATATTGAATAGGATGGATGAAGGAGTTACATTGTAATCACGTGCCATCTGGTAGTAGGTGAAGTATTCAGGGACTTGTGTTTGGTAAGATATAGTGTAGGTAAATAATATGTATGAGAAAGGTTAGAATGAGATATTCTATCATGGTGGGGAGTGTGGAGTTTAGGGTATGTAATATTTTAAAGGAGAACATCTTTAGATGGTGAAGAGTAGATAAAAGGTATTGTCAGTTATACTAACAAGGACATATAAGAGGATGTAACTGATTGGTTAAGTTTTGATAGAGGAAGTTGTAGATTGGTAGTTTAGTTTTATAGGTGAGTCAAAGTATTTGTCAGTTATAGTAATTTTGTGATATGAGGTTGTTATTGGTTAGATAGGTTTTTGGTAGGAAGAAGTTGTTGTGGATTGGAAATATGCTTGTGGGGGTGGGACTAAGATGAGACATAAACTCAGAGGAGATGGGGTGGGTGGGATATGGGGCAATGTAGCAGAACATATTGGATTGAACCTGGCAATACTGTAGTTAGGCCAAAAGCAATCTGAGTAGATTCCCTGATTTTAGAACACAATTTTATTGAGTTTAACTTTTATTAGTAGTGTTTTTATTACTCTAAAATTGTATAGATTTTATTCATTATTGTTAGAGAGAATTTCTTTCTATGCAATAAGGAAAAATACATATTACAGCTGCACAGCAAGAGAAACTAGAGATATAGTTTGTGGGGGAGAGACTGATACACTCTTAATAGGAGGGCAACTGACAGACAGATAGACTATATATGTAGGTCTATACACACTGAGCAGAGTGGAGGAGGGGCGATGACTACAACTCTGATCTGAGATATAAGTATCCTGTTTTTTTGGCTTATTTATACTGATTATTGTTTCTAGCAATTTATATATAGCACTTTTTATAGCCTGCTGCATAGTTTTTACTGCATTTTATTGCTATTAACTAATCTGCACGGTTGGCTGATTTGTTTGCAGTTAAAAGCATTCTGTAGAATCTCTTTGCTCCTTTATCTGTTTAAAAACTTTCATTTTGTGGCTCACTGCTATCATAAATATTTCTGTAGTGTTTACTGTCTAAAGAGTGTGGGCTAATAGCTTTAGTATTGGTCTCCACCCTCCCTCCCTGTTGGTGTCTTGTAGTTATACTTGGTGGCTTTGCAGTTGCCCGCCCCTACTGTAAATTTGATCTGGGACACTCCTCCCAGTCTAGTGTCATTAGCTCATTCTACCTAATACAGAGAGAACATCTGAGAAGGCCTTCCTCCTTTCTCCCTTTCTAAAAAAAAAAAAAAAAAAATTACCTGAATCTCCTTGTGTTCTGACTGTGCTTCTCAAACAGTTTGGAAATATAGAGTATATTTTAGAGCATTTATTATAACCGTATTTGCCTTTATATTGCTACAACTCAAGTGCTCTAGGTTGCACTGCATCTGAACTGTTTGTGTGTTTTAGCTGCTTTTCTGTATATATAGATTTCTCTGTATATGTAGACTAGCTACTTATTCTGCTGTATTACTGCCTCTTAAATCGTTTTTCAGTTGTGCACTTGCCTTGCTTCATTTAAAAAAGTTTTAAATTGATAATTTTGTAGAGTTTTAATTGCATTTACTGTTTAGGACTACACACTCAACTGTGTTAGCCTTTTGTGTGTTTATTTACTGTATTATTGCATTATTTAGCCTGTTTTAACAAAAAAAATTACTATCTTGTTTGCTCGTTTCCCACCTTTCCTAGCCAGTCCAGATCCCAGGCTTTGCTGGTTTCAGGACTTTATTTTCTGTGTTCAGAGTTATCCAGGCCTTGCTGTGCTAGAGGGAAGTCCTACTGCTTACCAGTGGGAGTGGTGAGCATTGTACTGCCTATCTAACACTAGAGGAGTGGTTTCCAGCACTGAAATTGTAATTTTATTAGCCTTTTTTGGGCTGATTTCTATCCCTTTCAACTTTCTGGCTTAAAAACGCATGTGTTTGCACATTTTTTCACATTGTGCAGCACCGCAAGGCTACAGTTAAACTATTCCAGGTGCCAGAAAGTATAGTCTTCAAATTTTCCCTTAAAACTAGCTGGTTTCTCAGTAGTAGCACTAAAATCTGAACCCCTGTGACTAACACTTGCTCTAGAACCTGCTGGAAATCACTAGGAAGCTTGAAACTGATACAAGCACTCAACTGCCCTTGTCAATAAGGAGAAATTAATCGTAGGCACTAAACAGCCTATAATTGCAAAGTACCTTGCAAAGGTAAGGGGAAACAGCTCTTATACTTTACAAAAAAAGCACCTAAACAGGCATGTCCAAAGGGTCAGCTTCTGGTGATTTTTCCTATCAACCTGGTGAATCTGGGCATAATGGGGCAATGCAGCAACTGCCTCATGTACACAGACAACCCTCTCCTCCTACCACCCAACACTATAACCTGCGAGAGATGCACTTACATAGCCAAACTGGAAGCAAAGCTCTTTCTGGCCAAGATTGTGCTAGACAGTCAAGAGGAGAAGGTTAACACCTGCACTACAACTCAAGCAACTCATAGCTCTTCAAAACCCACACCATCAACACCCACACATAGCAACATTAAACCCACATATGCAGAGGCCCTTAACATTAACCTGCTCAAGCAACAAGGACCTCCGAAGCTGAAATGCAAACAAACACCGGTCACAACCAAAGTGACACATAGCTCACAACACTAGTATGCCACCCAACAACAGCCCCTAAGGCAAGACAATGACCCAACCCTTTAGTCTTAGGTGACTCTATAGTCAGGCACACTGATGTCCCACTCACCAGGCTAAACAAGGAGAAAATTACAGTCAGCTGCCTGACGAGTGCCAGGATCCGCCACATAACGCATGCACTCAAGTCACTCCACAACAAGTAGAAATATGACTCTGTCATTGTCCATGCTGGAGTGAATGACTTGAGACGTACCTCCCTGAACTACATGAAAAGAGACATGGAAGAGCTCTCAATCATGTGGCCCAGGCAGGTATGACCCTAGCCCTGAGCAGCATCCTACCTTCGCCCAGAATGATACCACAGTATAAGGACAAAATGATTGACTTCAACAATTGACTAAGCTTCTGGTGTAATTCAAAGGGGATCCAGTATCTATCTGCCTGGGAAGACATGATCGACAAATCACGATGCTTTGCCAGAGATGGTCTGCCCCTGTCACCCCTGAGATTCAGATTACTGGCTAAAGCTTTTGCCACTCCTATAGTGCTTTTTTTAGGTAAGGTTCAAAGGACAAAACAACCACTGTAACAGATACAAGCATGCAAAATCTGAAGGTAATGCTACTCAATTCTAGAAGTCTAAACCTCAAAATGCACTCTCTCAAAGCACTCATTAAAATGGAGAACATCGATATCTGTGCAGTAACTGAGACCTGGTTCAAGGCTCCAGAGAGCACCCCTGCAATACCAGGCTACAACTCTTACCACACTTTTTGGCCACAAAACCAAGACTGAAACACTAAAGGTGGAGGAATGTCCATATTCACCAAGGATATTCACACCTCCAGCCTAGTTGCCCAACACAATGCATCTGAAATTCTCCAGGCGCAACTAACACTAGGTAAGACTGCAATCCAAATTGTAGCTTGCTACAGATACCCCACCATGCTCCAAGATTCTCATTACACCTTTCTAAACATACTGGAAAATATTAAGATACAACCAAACACCCTAATACTGGGTGATTTCAACTACCCTGCCATTAACTGGGAAAACTACTCAGGTACCAACTCCTTTTCCCAATGGTTCTTGGAATTCATAAATTCCAATGCCCTGGATCAAGTAATCCATTGTCCCACCAGGGGCTCCAATATCCTACACCTGGCCATTACCAACACAGGAGATAGATGCTCTATACCAGTGGTCACCCCCTCATTGGCCAGGTCTGACCATAAGCAAATCACCCTTGACATCCATATCCCACCCCCACCCCCAGTAAGGAAACCTCCTTAAAAACCTTCTCCAAAGCCAACTTCATGCTACTGAAGTCAGAAGTGACAAACTTCATGACACCCATGTAGACAGGATCTGAAAGTTCGACTGCAGAATCCTGCACTAAAGCACTGTACAAGCACATCCACTCGTGCATGCATCGTGCCATCCCAAATAAAACCAAGATGCTCTCCTCCAAAAAAGAAAGCCAATCTGGTGGTCCCCTGCTATAAACAAACTATACAACAGAAGGAAGAAACTGTTGCAGAAAAGAGGAAAATCCCAGGATGCAAAAAACTCCCTCACCAGCCTCAGTAAGAAGCTGAGATCCCTCATAAAATCCTCAAAAGCTAGTTACGAAAATAAAATTGCCAAAGATTACAAAGACAAAAAATTACCAAAGATTCCAAAGACAACCACAAGGCATTCTATAGCTATGTCAAGAATCTAAATGGCAATGCTCAGATCTGCTCTGAGCTACAACAGAATGGCATTAAATATACAATATTGCCAATATCCTAGCAGATCGAATTAGTGCCAACTTCACCCCCCTTTCACCCCCTAAAGGGCCTATCTCAATACTAAAAGATTGCCAAATTCTGGTAATCATGGCCACACAGGTAGAAACCACACTCTCCAAAGCTAAGAATACAGCATCCATGGGACCAGATGACATCCCGGACTGTGTACTACATGAACTACAAAATGAACTGGCACCTTACCTAAGTGTCATGTTTAATCATAGCCTCACCTTCATGCCCACTGAGTGGCGCACAGCTACAGTTATCCCACTCCACAAGGGGGGATCCACTTTAGATTCTGGGCACTACCGTCCCATCTGTTTGACGAGCCTGATCTGCAAGGGCATGGAACGCATTATCATGAAACTTATAAACAAAGACATTGTCAACCTTCAAACACTGGACCACACCCAGTTTGGGTTTGTGAAAGTCCGATCTTGTCTCCTGAACCTGATTGACTTCTTCGAATCAGTCTCCAAAGCTGTGGACAAGGGTAAGGCAGTCCACACATCCTAGCTGGACCTCGCCAAGGCCTTCAACACCATTCCCCACTCTGGAATCATAGAAAAACTTACTAAGCTGGGCATAAATCCCTACATCACTCGATGGGTTGCCAACTGGCTTACTGACAGAACCCAGACTGTAAAAGTAGCCGACTCCAAATCCAGCTCCAGACAAGTGACAAGTGGAGTACCTCAGGGTTCAGTCCTGGGATCACTCTTGTTTGGCATCTACTTCTCTGAAGTACAGGCCAACACTAAGGGACTCTGGCTAACAAAGCTCACAGATGACTGCAAAATGGGAGCCATTAGTGAATCCCCAAATTATGTGGATATTCTACAAAAGGGCCTTACAAAAACAGATGCCTGGTGCCAGAGCCATGGGCTCAAGCTTAATGCCAAGAAATGTATAGTTATCCCCTTTGGAAAAAAACATGTACCCATGAATTACCACATAGGTGGCAGTACAATAAACATTGAATGTGTGATGAGAGACTTAGGGACACAGGTGGACAGTGGTCTCACCTTCAATAACCACATCACCAAAACAGTCAGTAAATCCTTCTATGTGGCACACCTCATCACTAAGGGCTTTTCATCCAGAAAAAAGGAGGTCATTGTCCCACTGTACTCATCCCTCATTAGACCCATTATAGAGTATATTGCCCCATTTGGTATGTATCTAACAAGACATCTGCAACAGCTGGAAAGGCCACAGAAATACCTCACTAAAAGAATTACAGGCCTAAAGCAGATGCCATATGCTGACCGTCTAAAAAACTCCAGCTATACTCTGTGGCATATCGTCTGCTCAGAGGCGATCTCTGCTTAACATACAAGGCCATGTCAAACCCTGAGCTGTTGGACATGCTCCACTTAAAGAAATCCCAATCCCTCAGAGCCACACACACCAGGGATCTAAACCTTGTCATCACAATGAACAAAACATGTTGGAGGGATAGGTTCCTGACCCAGAGACTCCCCAGACTCTGGAATAGACTGCCCATACATGTCAAGCAGAGTTCCTCCTTGATCCTCTTCAAAGGGAACCTTGATGATTGGATGGAGATAGGAAATTCACCCCAGGGATCATGTCAGTCACCCTGTTAGACAGGGGTCCAGGGAAGTAAATATTGTGGGAAGAAATATCCAGGTAATTTTTATGGCTAGGCTTGTATAGGGCCTAGGGCCGATAGCCTAGTACCAACCTATGAACCTATGAACCTATATTTGAAAAAAGGCACAATTAATCTGGAACCAAAGTTGAGGGGATAGTGCTGACTACATCCTAAATCATGTTTGCATACCTATAGTGGTCATACAACAATAGGGCAAACACCGATAAAATTATTTGAGAACAATTAACAATATTTATAGCAGTTATTTAAAAACTATATCATACAGAGCTGTTAATGCAGACTGAAACTCTTTGTAATCCACAATGCAGCTATTATTTGTTCTTTCAGATAGCTATGAGAGACTGCCCTCACAGTTAGAGACAATGCACGTTAGAAGGAAGAGGTGTGGTTATTTGATAGCTGGGAGCTGACACACACATTTATCTAGGACCAGGAAATGATAGGACAGAAAGGAAAAAAAATAATGTGTGAGAATGAAGTTAGACTGATTAGCTACTATAGTGTGACTGTATTAGAGAAAGGCAGATTGTGTGAGAAAGTCAGCCTTCTCTACATGCCCAATGAAAGAGCATTGACCATGAATACTGGGAGACAAGCAAGCAAATGTCAAGAGAAGGATGTAGAATAGAAAGGATTCAAATGTAAAAAATATGCAGACTTGAATTAATCTAGAAAAGGAAAACTAGCCTTCTCTGCATGCCATCTGAAAAAGCTTTACTCAATTATTAAACAATGAAAGTAAAACATACGCAGCTAGATGGACATAGTACATTTTGATTATTGCCAGTAACAACACTGTTGCTTGTGTGTATAGTGAATGCGCAATGAGCATGAACTCAGGAGATGAGATAGGGTGATCTAGAAAGGAGTGATGAACTTGAAATCAGGAGGTGGGAGGTGGTGGCTCATGAACATCAAGCACTGAATGTAAAATGGTTTGAGGTGTACATCATAATCTTCAGCAACAAGCATTGAACATGAATTTACAAGATGGACGGTAACCATTGCATTTATGAGAAAGTTGATTACACTGTGTACCAAATGCTGTACATAAGTTAAAGAAGTGGGGAGGTGGAAATCCTAGGCCATCAGCAATGAAAATTAATTTGGGAGGTGGAGATGGCAATGGAAATAAGCATTGCACATTTGCTCAAGAGGTAGAAGAGATCACAGATAATGAGCAATGGAATTAGTTAGAGAGGTAGGAGTTGGTGTAAGAAGAGTACAGCTGTTCATGAGGTGAGGCCCTTTGCATATCATTTTCTGTATCTGAAGTTTATTAAGGTTAGATGGAAATATTCACCGTATTAAATGTAGACTCATAACATTTGCAGGTGGCAGCATTTTGGAATAAAACTTTTGAATAGTCTTGGGTTTTATCTGAGAACTCTCTGGTATTATTTTGCAACTGCATTTTAAAAGGAAATTTCACAGCAGCAAAGTTACTTTCACTGTCAGAAATCATGTTTTGGGACATCCTTGAGATGAGGTCCTATAACTGTCATTTTTGCAACTTTGGTATGCAACTCTTAATTTTGGTAACACTGTAGATGCATACATTTGTCATTAGTAATATTTTGAGGCAAACATGCAAAATATACATCTTGGGGATTTTCATCATGAAGTTTGCGAAGCCCCAGCCATAGATAGCACACCTGGCACCCTGAGCAATCTCTCAGAGTGGCACTCCACTCAAACTAACATTGAGGGCCAAAAAAAAAAAACAAAGAAAAGTAAAAAATGGCAAGGTCTAGCAAAGCTGTAGAAAACAGCAACAGTTAATTAAGATATGCTCACACTAAGGGTGGTATTCACAATTGGTAGGCACAGCAGGTATTTTCATGGTTGTTCCAAAGCATAGCTGAGGTGTGATTCAGAGATAGTGGTTGGCCTTAGGTTTAGCTATATGAACTAGTCTGAAAAAGTCTCATGCAAATGAGAAATGTGAAAAGAAGCTGACATTATCTTAACCAAATTAGGAGCTCTTTTCACCTTTGAGCAATTCATAGTCACTTTTTTGGTGAATATCTGTACCGTGTGTAAAATGTTTATAAAAAGTGAAGTTGTGTCTTTTCCATCCATTTTGCAATCCACGAATATTGTATAAAAACAAAATAACTAAAAGCAAAACAAAAAGCACAGGCCGGCAATCCACTCAATTTCACACAAATGATCTAATATAGTGTTAGCGCATTCGTCTGCCAGTATTGACAAACTTCTTCAGATAAAATAATAAGGAAATTACATCAGTTAAATAGCAAATGCTTGAAGACATCACTTCCTGTTTCCTAAAAAAGAATCATTTTAAGTATAACAATAGAAAAGTAGGAAAAATGAATTAATTAATAAAAAATAGTAAATAAAGTGATACTTTTCAACTTATTAAAAATATGTTACACAAATCATCTATCTAGGGACTTTAAATTTAATAAATATTTGACATTACAGTTGTCATTGAGACCAGGATAACAAAAAGCATTAAGTTGTAACAGCCAGAGTAGTTCTTTTTCTTCCAGGATCAAAGACCATGGGCCCCTCTGGATGGATATTAAAAGGTAATTTTTCTAGAACAGTAAATAAAAAATGATGTTGAACATAGTCTGAGGTGTGTCTGGCCAAAGCATTGTTAAGGTTTTTTTACGTGTATTATAAATGTGTTCATAAATGCGCTGTTTCAGTTGTCTTTCGGTCTTACCCACGTAGAAACAGTCACATTTGTCAATAAAGCCAGATAAACCACCCTTTTGGTTTCACAGTTATACCCGCCTGAAATAGAAAGGTGCTGACGGTTGATGTTTAAGTTCTTACCTGTCTTGATGTACTTGCAAAAGTTACATCTACATTTGGGGGGGTCTTTCCAAGAGTGCTTTCAAATTATAGCCCCTTTTGAATGTAATAATTGGTCTGTCACCTAACTTGTGACGTATAGAAAGGTCAGTTGAAATCGGGTCCCAGTTTTTAGTCAAAACCCTTTTCAAAATATCTGCATTGGATGAAAAAGAAGTAATGAAAGTGGTATTAAATTCAATGAGAAGGTGGGTGTCTTTAACAATATGTATCGAATCTACAGATGTCTTGAAAACCTGGTTTTCTTCCTTGAAAAGTTTATCCAAGATGGGTTTAAAAACGCCATTCTTCCTCTTAGAAACCACTTCTTGTATTACACTGTCGACTAAATCAACGGGATAAGACCTTTTTAGAAACATTTCCCTGAGGGTGTTACATTCAGCGAAAAAGGAAGTTTCAAGGGAGGACATCCTTGCTGCTCGGATGACCTGTCCCTTTACAACTGCCTTCTTTTGGTGTGAAGGATGAGAACTTTCATAATGCAGGAAACAGTTTGAATAAGTAGGTTTCCTGTATACACTACCAAGGTATCTTCTATTAAGGTTGTCTTTAATTATTAAGACATCCAAAAAGGGTATCCTGCAGTTGTTGAATTCAAAAGTAAAATTCAAAAATTCAGTGATAGAGGAAATTTGTTTAACAAATTCTCTAGCCATCACTTCACTACCATCAAAAAGAATAAAAATGTTGTCCAGGTAGCGTGTGTACCATTTGACATGTTCTTTAAATAAGTTACCTCTAAATAAGAAGTTTCTTTCCTAGTGGGCTAGTACGCAATTAGCAAAACTCCCCCCACATGAGGAGCCCATGGCTACCCCTGAATTCTGTTTATAAAAGGTCTCTTTAAATAGAAAGAAGTTGTTGGATAAAACTATATCCAAAAGTGTCTCAATCACATAAACTTCATCATTGTTTGCACCTTTTTCTACAAAGAAATCTCTCACCCATTCAAGACCTAAATTTTGTGGAATCACTGTATAAAGGTCTTTAATATCAATCGTAAGGAAATTTAAAGACTCTTCATAGGTGAATAAATTCAATTATTCCAAAAAGTGCCAAGAGTCACGACAAATTTGTGACTCTGTTTATAAAACTTTCTACATATTTGGCACAAGCATAGGTCATGGAGCCACGACCACTAATGATTGAGTGAAGGAGTGGACTTTGAATGTTTTTATGTATCTTGGATAGTGCAAAAAGGTGGGTGTCTTGGGGGCTGGCATACACAAATAATTGTAAGTCTCTAAGGATATAACCCTTTCAATAAATAGGTCATTAAGTGAAGACCTAATATGCTGGTAAGCTCCATTCATTTCATTTAATGAGACTTCAACATAGGTGTCTGCCCCCAATATAGATCTAACTCGGTTGTTGTAATTGGCCTCATCCATAAAGACCAGACCCCCTCCTTTATCAGGTTTTATAACTCTGATGTTATGTGCCCTCAGTCTGTCCAAAGCCAATCTCTCACTATCTTTGATGTTACCCATAAAGTCCCGTGACTTGTTTAAGGTGTGTCTTAAATCTAATTCACAAATCTTCTCAAACAATGCCAAAGTGGGGTATAGTGGGGGGTTAAAAAGGCTAGAAATCCATGTTTTACTACTGTTAACTAAACAATCATTTCCAAAAACATGTTTTAAATTTAATTTATGTAAAAAAAGTTTGAAGTCTATGAGAGTTCTGGTCAAATTCGCTGGTTTACGGGGAACAAATGTTAAACCTTTAGCCAAAAAATCAACCATTTCTTGGGTTACAGTGTAGCTGGAAAAGTTGTAAATGTTAAAGTCCCCAGCAGAATTGGTAATAACCTTTACATCAGTGTTGGAACTTTGAATGTGTAGTTCCACCTGCTTGGTCACCTCCATCTGCAATTTTGCAATCCACAAAGATGTTTGTGTTCATTGTCATCTTAGCCATCTCCCTTTCTGAAGTGCTCGCCTTGATCATGCCAAAGCCTTGTTGGCCAAGAAGGCAACAAATATATAGAAAAAGGGTAATCCATATGATCTTTGCTAATCAAAAATCTTGCGTAAGTTTAGTGTGAACAGATACATAGTATGAGCTTTGGCAAGTTCGTATGGTCCGCAGTCAGGTACAGGGGAAATTTGTGGCCTTCCTATACCTGTGGATGCTAAGGTATGTATAACTCTCACTATACTTGCCACAGAGACCTTCCAGAAAGACCTTCCAGAAACAAACTAGGGACACACTGGGTATCTCCCAGACTTCTGCCTTGAGGATATTTTACCAGTTCAACTTACTCTTAGCAAATATGGATCAGTACAGCTAATTCCCTGTGTCACCTCAGGACCAAGCCAGTATCATGGTTGCCAGCTATCGAATTGCACATGTTCCTGAGGTGCTCGGTATAATAGATTGCACTCATGTTGCTATTAGTGCTTCATCTGCACCACAGGTGGAGCAGTACTGGGACAAGAAGGGCTACCATTTCATCGTCTGCCAGCTTGTGTATGATTCATGAGGCATGGATACATCACTAATGTATCAGCCCATCATCCTGGCAGTGCCCATGTTTCTCATATTTGACACACAAGCTCACTTGCCTTCTTCCTGCAATATAGGATATCTCATGGTCACCTAGTTGGTGACTGCAAACTACTAATACTGTTTGTAACCACGGTAAAGTTTCACAGATTCATAACTTTATAGGTTCATAGGTGTTTACTAGGCTAACGATCACAAGGGCCTTTTTAAGCCTAGCCATGCATCCCAAATCTCTGACAAGTTCTGATACCCTTGATATTTTGTAAGCATGGGCCTGGGAGATGAACCATTTACAGGTTACCTGTGTCCATTAGAGATATAGGTGACAAACCAGGGATGAATTTCCGGTTTCCATCCAATTGTCCAAGTTGCACTTGAATTGGGGTAGGGAGGAACACTGCTCCACATGTATGGGGAGCCTGTTCCATAGAGGGGGTAGTCTCTGAGATATAAACCTAACTCTCCAACAGGTCCTATCTATATCACAGGCAAGATTTAAATCTTTAGAATGGGTAATTCTGGTGCTGTTTGTTTTGTGGATATGCAGGAGGGCCATCAGAGTGGGGTCTGACAATGCCCTGTATGCCAGGCATAGATCTCCCTTCAAAAGCCTGTAGGAGACAGAATACAGGGATAGGGCCTTGAGGTGGTCTGCATAGGACATTTTACTTATGCCCTGTATTCTTTTAGTGAGGAACCTCTGTGGACAGTCCAACTGTTGGATATGCCTGGTTAGGTACATACCAAAGGGGGCATTGTACTCAATGACAGGTCTGATGAATGCCGAATACAGTGGAACAATGACTTCCTTGAACTTAGATGCCATACCTTTGTTTATAAGTTGTGCAATATAGAATGATTTACTCACCACTGTATACACTGTGATGGCCAAAGGCTAGATTACTATCTATGTGTGCCCCTAAGTCCCTGACTACTGGGTGAACTCTAAGGGGCGTGTTGTCAATATGATAGTTACCAGGGATGGATGACTTCCCAAAGGACACTATTATGCATTTCTTGGTATTTAGTTTTAGTCCATTGCTCTGACACCAGTTGAAGAACATTTGTGTCAGTGTGAGATTCAGTGATAGATGTTAATTTGCAATCATCTGCAAATTTAATCAGCTAGAGACCACTGACATTGGCCTTGACTTCTGAGAAGTAAATGCCAAAAAGGAGCAGTCCAAGAACTGATCCCTGAGAGATTCCACCTGTGACTGCCCCCTTTGTAGAGGTGGAGTCCCCAGTCCTAAATTTCTGGGTCCTGTCTGTGAGCCATTTGGCTATACACTGGGTGACATATGTGTTTGTACCTAACCTCCAGAGTTTCTTAACAATGCTTGAGTGAGGTATTGTGTCAAATGCCTTGGCCAGGTCAAGTTAGGTAGTGTGAATGATTTTATCCTCATCCATTGCTTTGGTGACCTTCTCAAAGAAGTCCACCAGGTTGAGTAGGGATGATCTTCCCTTGATGAAACCAAACTAGGGTGGGTCCACTGTCTGGAGATTTACTATAGCTCTATTGATCATCTCCATGATAATTCTTTCCATATAAGATTAGTGAGACTTATGGGTCTTTAGTTTCCAAGGTCTGTAGATGGCCCACCTTTGTGCAGATGGATGACTGTTGCCTTTCTCCATTTATGAGGCACAACGCCTGTCGTGCACTCCTTTGGTGTTTACAGTTGATGTCACTCAAATGTAACGCAATTCTACTTTTAAGACTTCTCAAGGTTTGCCTGATGTAAAAAGCACCACATTGACATACTGTCATATAAATCATCCAGTCCGTATGACAAGTAATCAGATGTTTAATATCAAAAACCTTTGGTGCAGTAACAGATGCAAAAGATTTTGTGCATGACATTACCTTGCAGTAAACACAATTACCGCAAGGATTACTGTCCTTAGGTCCAGCCCTTAGGGAATTGTCATCCAGCCAATCAATTTGTTTATACCAGGATAGAGACTCACCTAGATTTCTACCTCGTCTGTAACTGTAAGAGCAATTACTCTCCAGACATTGATCAAAAAATGGGTCGACTTTAAAATGTTCCAGTGTTTGGTGATCTCTGATTTTAAATGTGTTAGTGCCAAAGTTTGTGACAAATCTGATTTTAGAGCCAACTGATGACCTTTCTCCCATGTTTACCCACTGGATTCCTATTAAACAGGAAACACATGAGTGACAGCAACTGTAAACATCAAAAGAGTGCACTATTTAAACATAGTTTGGTACATACAACAGCATGTTTTCTTTTTGTGGGTATTGATATGGTGAAGGGCAGTAGATTATCATACTTAAGTAAACATGAATTATTTGATAGGAAAGAATGTATGTGGATTACCAAACTAGGAACATTATACAAACCAGGTCTTAATGACCACTGGTAGGTTTATGTGGACCTTGTTATTTGATTGTATCTTTAATAATTTTTTATTAAGGGTTTTCTTGATAGTTTCTAGATGAAATTTATGACTCCAGGTTTCCCTCAGCCTCTGATCTTAGGTATTCACTTACTTTTTCAGGTGCACTATTGTTTAGTTTATATGTGTACATACATTTAAACCAATATATTTGTAGATGTGTTTCATTATTATTATTTTGTTCATAACTCAATAGGCATATATACATATACATGTTTTTTATATCAACATGCACATATGTTTATATCAATACTTCAACTCTTATATGCTTATATATGCATATATTATTTATGTGTATGTGTGATTATATTTAGGAGTGTCTATGTGCTATTTTCTAAATGTGTAGTCAGTCTTGAATTTAATGTGTTTTTTAATTCAATATGAATTTCTGTTTATTCACTTTAAATTTTCAATGTGTTTCTATGTGAGTGTATTTATATGCAACTTCATCTCTTGTTTATTCACACTGATGATGCCAGGGGGCAAAACCGGTCACCGTTCTGTGTTTGCAGCAGTATGGCCGCTGTGGGAATTACCTGAATGGTTGCTCTGTTCATCTA
The DNA here is from genome assembly GCF_019279795.1 of Protopterus annectens. Lineage (NCBI taxonomy): Eukaryota > Metazoa > Chordata > Ceratodontiformes > Protopteridae > Protopterus > Protopterus annectens. Next base: position 1,221,823,103 of record NC_056741.1, on the reverse strand, counting down.
CACTTGAATTAAAAATCTTTAACAATGTACCTAGTGTTTGTTTTGAGTTAATAAACGTGGATTTCGATTGTGGAAGTCACTGAAGGTATGCGAGTGCTGGAAACTTGTTTTGGAGCGTATATATATAAAATATATATATAAAATCCCTCCAGCAAAGCAACAGTTTCAAATTAGCCACAAGGAAATACCTAAAAACAAAATGGTCTTGCCACTGTAGCCAAACACCCTGAAACCACCATCTTTTCTCCTATTTTACCACCTCACTCTTAATGTATCTCTAACACTATTTCCCTGCCTCTTCTACCTCTTCCCTTTCTCTGTCTCCAACCACTCTTAATTCTTACAGTCTCAAAACAACCTACCTGTCTAGTCTGTCTCCTATACTCTACCTCCCCTACATCTCCTACTAGCCATTCCTACTTTCCTTTCTTGTTTCCAAACTCCTATACAACTAGATCCTACCCACTTTAAATAAGCATTTGCCTAACTATTAACTCATTTTGCTCTAAGCAGCTAAAATAATATTGTAACTAGTCACATTTTCTTCTGCTAATTGTTTAAAACCTTGTTTGTAATAACTCACACCTAGTAAAAGAGTGGAATACCTCGATCTATATATAGAAAGACTATATAATGGTTCTATAAACACAGGGATATTTAGAAAACCCTGTCATAGGAATTTTTTATTATCTAGACAAAGTTTGCACCCAAACTATGTCTTTAGAAACTTAATAAAAGGACAAGGGATGAGAGCCTCAAGGTTGAACCCCACAGAAGAAGGCTTCAAGAATGAAATTGTTGGCATAGAAAAGAGGTTGACAAAGAGGGGCTATCACACTAATGAAATTAAGAGAAATCTAAGTGATGTCACAAGTCATAGGGATAGTAGGGCCCAACCATACTATGGATCACAACAGAAAAACACTGTAGAGTCTGTCAATACCTCAGTAAATAAACAATTGAAAATTCCTTTGTTTTATACATGTGATAACAAAGAGCTGAGGGAAGTGTTTATGAAGAATTGATCTATACTTACAGAGGATTCTGACATAAATAGTCTGCTAGACACAAAACCTAGTTCCTTGTATTAAAAATAAGAAGAATTTAAAAATACTGTTTTGTCATGGAAAAAATGCAGAAACACATAAAGATAAAGAATACAGTACTCAACCTTGTGGTAAATGTAATTTGTGATCATATATTAATACCAGTAATAAATTTGTACATCCAGATACAGGTTAAGAATTCACATTTACTTTGGCAGATACTTGCTTTACATCTCATGTGGTCTACTTAGCAGATTGTGAATGTTGCCACTCATTCTGTGTTGGTAAAACCAACAGAGTTTTTAAAGATCGTATAAGGGAACATCTTTATAATATTCATACTAAAAGTGAGCATAATGCTCTGTCCAAACATGTTATGCAAGAAGTGGAGACCCATAAATTTAAATTCAGTTATAGAGGTTATTGTACCAAGTATTAGAGAAGGTGACATCAGAAATGTTACTGAAAATAGAGAGGCACGATAGATAATAGCCTTTAGAGCAGGCAAAGGAAGAAGACTCAATGAAAGAGCCTCTATTAAACCTTACCTAAAGAATAGGAAGATGAAAAAGTGAAGTCAGAAACTCAAATTATTTGAATTCTTTTTTAACAATTTTATTGATTTTAAAGAGATAAGTGTGAGCAATTACATATTCTTTTAACATAAAAATATTTACAATTCAAAAGATGTTCACATAGACATTCACATAATGTTTAACAAATAAAATGAAATTACTAAAACTATTTACAAAGACATTCTTTCAATATCATTATGTTGACTAGTATTTGATTTTTCCATGTATATAACATATAGAGAGGTTGAAATTTAATGTATATGTTATCGTTGTCAATCTCTTTTCAACAAATTCTGTAAATTAACCCATAAATGATAGTTATAAGTTTTTCTAGATGTCATAGTTGCAATCTGTAATTGACAAACTTCCATTAGAATTTTCTTAAAATCATAGGATGGAGAGAATTCAGATATACAGTTCATTGTTACTGTTTTCCTGGCTACTGAAAGTATTGCCCAAAGTAAGGAATGTTTACATTTTTTACACAACCAGGTATGGGTGTATTGAAGAGTATTAATGATTTGGTCAAAATAAAATTATCTGTGAATATTGCTTGCAGGAATTCATTAATGTTTTTCTGAAATACACTTAAAGCAGGGCAGTCATAAAACATATGGGTCCAATCGATGTTTATATTAGACTTACATCTCTTACATATATTTTGTTTACCATTAATTTTGTTAATTAGTTGAGGAGTGTAGAAGGATCTATATAAAAATCTCCAGGAATATATTTTCCATTTAAGTGAAAGTATTGTTTTTCCTGAAGATTCTAATATATTTGTTTTATCTAGATCCCTTGGAAGTGTGTTATTTGTTATATAAAAATAGTTCCAGAAATTAGCTGGACAACAATATGTTTCTTCTCTAGTAAGTCTGTATATAAATGCCATTTTGTCTGAATAAGTTTGTTTATGTTGAATAACTGAATTAAAAAAAAAAACTAGTAGTATACTAGTGACCTGTTTATAAGCATGAGTAATCAGGTCTATCTTATTTTGCAAAAATAATCTGAGGGATTGTATGTTAAGCCAAAGGGATTTGTCTAACTGATATTCACTTATTATCTGATCTACATCCTTAACCCTTTCATCTGTGATTAGTTGGAACTAATACAAAAGACTTTTTTTGTTTAAGCAAGGTAATTTTATCTATATCTGAGGATTGTAAGGATTCTTGAGTAAAGGCTATTGGGAAAATTGTAAAGAAAAGTTCCTTATATCTTGTGTGTTTAAATATAACATTTCTAAAGTTTATTAATATATTATGCAAGTAGCTAAATGAATATTTGAGTATGCTGTGTAACATGAAGTAATCTTTAAGTATCCATAGTATTGGATTGTTTATTAATTCTAATTTGTAAGGTTGTGGTTTTGATATTAATAGCATAGCTGAGGATTCCCAAAATATTTTCCATTTGGCCTGATATGATGTATCTAAAAGTTGTGCTATGGATCTAATAATAGCTGCATTAGAATAAAGGTTCAAATCAGGAAAACCTATGCCCCCTTTGTTCCAGCTATAAAGGTGGTATTTGAGTGCTATTCTAGGTTTCCTGGGAAACAAAAAAAAACTTTAATAGCAGGGAATTGATCTTGTTAATGAAAACTTTATTGGGAAGTATTAAAATAGATTGTATAATATAGAGAATTTTAGGAAGGATTATCATTTTGATGATAGTTAACCTTTCCTCAGTTGTAAATATAATTGTATTCCATTTTGTTAATAAGGTTTGAATGTTTACATAACATGTATTATAATTTAGTTTTGTAATTAATTTAATATCTTTAGCAAGAATGATACCTAAATATGTAATTTGCTCTATGATGTATTTGTTTGTATCTATGTTAGTGTTTCTCTTATTATGGTTTGAATAGATAGGTAGGATCTTAGCTTTATTATCATTGAATTTTATTCCAGATATATTCCAAAATGTGTTAACAGCTTCAAATAAGGCTGTTATGGAGGAATTATCTCCTTTAGTAGTGATGAGCACATCATCAGCAAATAACTGAATTTTAGAAGTTATTTCATCACTTATTTCTAAACCTTCTATGTTTTTATTTCCTCGTATATCATTAGCCCATGGTTCCATTATAAGAGTAAACAATAAGGGAGATAGGGGGCAGCCTTGCTTTGTTCCCTTAGTGATGGGTATTTGAGTCGATGTGTATGATCCAATTTTGATATAAGCCAGAGTGACTTTATAAAGGTGTAATAGTAAATTAATAAAATTATCTGAAAAGTTTAAACATTGTAATAATGTGAATTAATAGTCCCAATGTATTGAGTCAAATGCTGAATTAATGTCAAGACTAACCAGAGACAAGCTTTTTTTCTTTCTGTGTGAATAATCAATTAAAATAAGAGACCGTTTGATGTTATCATATGTACTTCTATTAGTTACAAAGCCTGTTTGGTCATCATTAATTAACTGGGGTAAAATAATTTTTAATCTGTCAGCATATATATTCATAAAATTTTGTAGTCGATATTTAAAAGAGTTATGGGCCTATATGAGTTACATAATTTAGAATCTTTACTAGATTTTAGAATGGGCAAAATAAAGGTATATTTCCAAGATGGAGGCAAAATAATGTCATTCTGGGCTATAAGAAATATGTTATGTAGTAAAGAAATAGCTGTATTAGGCAGAATTTTATACAATTCAGGAATGATGCCATCATTGCGTGGTGCTTTGTTCTGTTTAAGTTTATTAATTTGAGTTTGTATGTCCGCTAAGGAGATCTGTTTGTCTATGATTTCTGACTGTTTGTTGAGTTTGGCATACAAGTTCTTTTTAATGTATTGTTTTATATTATCTATTGGTTGAATGATCTGAGAAGTTTGATTAATCGTGTGAAAATGATGTCTAAATTTGTCTATTATGTCATGTATATTATAAACTTTTTTCTCTTTTTTTGACAAGTATATTTCTTTAATATGATTATGTTTGTTGATTCTTTTTGTTTTATTTGCAAGGTTGGTTAAATGTTTGGGGTTTACTAAATAGGCTAGGAATTTAAATTTCTCTAAGGAAATCATAGTCTTGTGATGTAAGATTGCACTATGTTCCTCCTTAGTTTTATTTATTTCATCTCTGATATTTTTAGGAGTGAACTTGTCATTAACTTTGAGGTGTAATCTATCTAGTTTGTCTTGCATTTTTTTTAATCTTCGTCCCAGGACTTCCTTTTGTTATAGTACCATTTATTTATTTGTTTGTATAAATAAGCTTTTAATGCATCCCATACATAAATATCATGAGAATTAGATGTTAGATTGTTTTTTATAAATTTTTTTGTTTCTTCTTCAAAAAATGTTTGAAATTCTTTTGAGTTATATATGCCGGTATTCTTCTTATATGAGTCATTGGGGTATTATTTAAATTAAGCTCAAATATAATTGTATTATGATCTGAAATAGGGCAAGACACAATCTTGGTGCTTATTAAATCATTTATTATTTGCTTGGATATAACTACCCTATCTATTCTAGAGTATGATATGAATCTATTAGAATAGAATGTAAATTGAGGTGAGCTCAAGTCTGTATAGTCATGTATATCTTTTAGATGATATGTATCCATACATTGTATTAGTTGTTTAGCTTGTGAGATTATCTTCCTTTTCCCTGAAGTGCTAGAATCCTTTTCATTTAAAACACAATTAAAGTCCCCTGCCATAATAATATGGGTCTATATTAGAACAGCGAACTTTCAAAATTTCGAGTGTTCTAATATCGAACCCTATTAATCGAAAATTTAAAACATCGAACATACAGAACAGCAAATTTTTTCCTAGGGAAAAAATATGCTGTTCCAAAACACATACACACAACACAAGCACACCAAACAAACAGCAATCCACACACATACACCTAAACTCTTACACCTAACCCTACACCACTAATTATCCACTTACCTTAACCCAAACCTTAACACTAAAGTCCGTCACTATTGCACAGTCACCTCACCTGCACCCTAAACCTAACTGACCTACCCCACCCTAACCCTCACGTCCACACAATCACACACTTACCTGACCCACGCCCTAATCCTAACTCATCTAACCCGCCCTAACCCTCACGTCCACACAATCGCACATTTACCTGAACCCGACCCGTAACTTTCCACCACAGCGCTGAAAATACCGAAGCAACAGAAACAGACAACCAAATTCTTTCCCTAGGAAAAAAATTTGTTTTTCTGTTTCTTTGATATTTTCAGCATTCGCTGAAAATGGGTCGATATTAGAACACTCAAAATTTTGAAAGTTCGGTATTCTAATATAGACCCAATAATATTACCCTCAGAATGAGAGACAATTTGGTTCAATTGTTGTTTAATGATACTGGTTCCAATGCCCGGTAACCAATAGTTATTTACTAAAGTGAAAAGTTTTGTATTTATTTTAACTGACACCAGGCAAAGCATCCCTTTATTGTCTTGATAAGATTTAATAATTCTAGGTAAAGGGAGAATTCTGTTCCATAGAATTGCTACTCTTATTTTGCGTTTAGAATGTTCAGAACTGGCAATAATTATATATTTATTAGTATTTAAAAAGTTAATATTTTCTTTTAAAAGATGTGTTTCTTGTAAAAATATTATGTTTGGTTTGTGTATAGTTAAGTATTTAAATAAACTTCCTCTTTTAATAGGGTTATTCAGACCATTTATGTTGATTGATAAACCTTTTAGTGTGGTCATGATAGCTTTATAAATGAGTAAGGGATTCTTGTGATTTGTGTGTTATCTTGAATATATTTTATATAATCCTCTCCAAAATATTTGTTATATAAATTATAGTCTTGTCTGTCAGTATGAGATACATAGTATGTGTTATACCATTCTTGCAACTTACAATTATATATATTTGAATTATGATGGATGTCAGGAAAAACGTATTAAGAAAATTAAATGTAGTGTATATGTTATGAAAAAATGGGGTAGCTACCCGCCTGGAGTTGTAAACTCCTTGTCCCAATGACATATGTCACTCGGATCAAACCCCTACACAGCAGCAGCAAAACACAGCCTCCACTATACATAGATGTGAGATAGATAAAATAGTAACTCTATATATATTCACATATTCATTAAACAAGTGAAGCAAATCTGTAATCAGTGTGACTCATCTGGTAACACAAGTAAAGCATAGTATAATCAGTGTAACTCATCAGGTATTGCCTAAACCAATCTGTCATTCGAGTTTGACCTTTAGACAGCAGCAACAAGACATAACCTTCACTGTATATAAAAATTAAACAGACGAAATAGTAACTCTATATATGATTATATATTCCTCAAAACTGGTAAAACAGAATTATATTCAATGTAACTCCTCTGGTGTTACTAATGCCATAAGAATATTTCATGTAAATTATATAACTAAGTATGTCTTAGAATAATATAACATTTGTAAAAAATGCTCTATCAATAAAGTCATTCTCTATACTTGTTGAGAGACGGGGAAAAAAAAACAAAAAAAAAACAAGGCATTTTAACTTCTGCTGAATCATATGATATAATAGTTGATTAGTTAATACTCTTTGCTGTCATCAACAGAACACATGACCCTTCTGTGGAATTTAAACCAAGTTAGCATATAAATTCTTTGTTATGACATATTATTCTAAGTAGCATTCAAAAGAAAGGTGTCTGAAGTCTAGGAAAAGCATCATTCTGATAGTGAAAAATGTCAATTAAAGTAACTACTAGCCATTTTAACACAAATGCTATATGTTGGTATAGTAACTAAAACATATCAATATGAATATCTTTAAAGTGAAAGGTCAAATGACAGTATAAGCACCTATGTTAGAATATGTTATCATGTCTTAAGTAAACTTATTTTAACTCATGCTATTTTCCAACCAGCTGTCAGCCTCTGAATGAAAAATTTGTTATAATTTATAATAAGACTGATTTATCATATTAAGCAAGGCACAGCTTTATAAATAACTTGGCAAACATTAGTTCAAGTAAATGCACACTTACTTTTCCCTTTTTTTTATTTCCCCTTGAATTTACCATAGACGTGAATAAGAATGACTTAGTTGAAGGTTCCTTTCTTAAGAATAAAAATTTGTCTAAATGATGTATTAAGCAGGCTTAAAAATACATTTTTATAGTAATTACATCCATTTCCAACTTTTCTGTGGCTTTTCCTACAAAATTACATGCAATGACTACCTGGTTAGGCTGGTCGACTAGCTCTGACGTCATCAAAACGCATCACAATTTCATGGAGCTCATTCGAGAATGTAGAGAGGATTTTTGATGAAAATAAGGCAGAAGAAATAAGCTTGTGGACAACAAGCTCGAGCTTCACAGAGTCTCTGGAAGATGTCTTTCATCGTTTTATACGAAAAAATTGCCAAAAAATAACAAGTATGTAGCTGTATTCAATAAGTATAGGGAAAGTTCATGTGTGTGACATCTGTAAGCTTCCCATAGCCTGTTCACATGCACAGCAAGAGTTTGAGCTACCCATTACAATCAAACAGTACCACACAGCTTCAAATGTAGCAGAAGGCATTTTAAATAAATCACACAGCCCCATTAATCCATTTAACATTTACATGAAAAAAAAAAAAATATATATATATATATATATATATATATATATATATATATATATATATTTAAAACTGTAAGAGAGTTCATTTATGAGTCTTAGTAGAATGTAAAAAGGTTATCAAATCATATTATCACCATATGAATTTAACATATATAAAAGTTTTAAATTGATTCTTAAGGTATAAACTATAAAATAAAAACCAGTGTTCAGTGTGAATAACATAGAATGACAAATGATTGTGTAGTGAACTTTTATTTACTTATATCTATGTATATTAAATTGATCTGACTGTAATTAGTTTAACTAAATTAATTAGAGATTATAGAGGGAATCTAGAATGTTTATATATGAGTAGCAATTAAATTTACTAACACAGTGGCTCCATTTGTTTACCCTTCAATCTTGAAATATCTTTATAACAATGCCCATGACTATATATTTACCATTAGTATAAACCTTTAGCTCAGTTTAAGTAAAAAATGAAAGTATGTGTATACTTAAGGTTATATGTGAATGGGATGGAAAAAAGAAAAAGCAGGCTTACCTTGTAAGTGAAAATATCAACAAGTAATTAACACAGTGACAATGTTTTCAAAAACATAACAAACTGCAAACATAAATATTTAAGTCACTTGTTTCTTAGTCTTTTTTGTTTCTCCGAAGTCTTCCAAGTGGGATTAGATGCCATTCTCTTAAGCCTGGGATTAGCCCATTCCATCTCTTCTATTTTTTCCAAGATCTTATGGACTTTTACATAGTTCAGAGCTGATTCCAAGTCTTCAAATATTTTGGGACCTTCTGATGAAAATATCTTCAGCTTCACAGGGAACAAAAGGTGTGTTTTCACCTGTGCTTTCTTTAGTTCCTTTTTCAAAGGTAAGAATATTTTTCTTTTTGCTATAACTGCAGATGAATAATCATTGTCAAAACATATTGTAGCTTCATTTAATTTAATTGGTGCCTTGGACCATGCAGTTTTTAATACTAATTGCTTATCAGAAGATGAGAGGAATTTGACAATGATAGATCTAGGTTGCTTTTTGTTAGCTGTATCCACTGTAGCAAGGGAACGATGTGCCCTCTCAATACCAAAGGACATAACTTCAGTGAGATCAAGAGTTTTAGGTAGCCAAGTGGTGAGAAAGTTAGTCATATTGTTCCCTTCAATGCCTTCTGGTAGTCCAAATATTCTTAGGCTGTTGCGTCTAGATCTGTTTTCTAGATCATCTAACTTATTTTGTAGAAGAGTGTTCTGTTTGAGTAGGAATTCCACATTATTTTCATTGTCAGTAATTCTCACATCCATATCATTCAGGGCCTCTTCAATACCTGTTATCAGAGTTTTTTGTTGTAGTAAGTCTTGATGGAGTAAATCCATTTGTTTGGTAGTCTTCTCTTTGAAATTATCTATTTTAGGATCCAGCTTATCAATTTTTGTGGAAAGATCCTGTATATTTGTTATCAAAGTCAGAATCTCTATTTTGAAGCTGGAATCCTGGTTACTGGGTTTAGTGAAGCTCATGATGAATTTCTTCAGATGAGGAAAAGTTATCCAGGAATAATTTGACAGGAAAATCTGCCTTTTTTTTGCTTTTAACTAGATATTATTATAGATGAAGTTAAGTTATTTCAAATCATGTATAAAAGTATTTTCAATTTTTAGTGTGAAGGCAGAATTCCTGTCAGAATAATATTTCTTTAGTGAAGCTGTTGAAATCTGCTGTTACTCAGAGCCCATCTTAGTCATGCCCCCAAATTATTTGATTTCTGACTTCTGTGGTTGTATTATAGGTTCATAGATTAGTACTAGGCTAACTGTCTTGCGAGCTATTTTAAGCCTAGCCAATTATCCCTTTTATGGCTCAAACCCTGCACCTTATGTTTGTAAGGCAAACACCTTAACCATTAGGCCACCTTATTATGGCTATATTATAAATCAGTGCAGGTTATATGTGTTATAACTGTGCTGCATAACCCTTATATATTTTGAACTATATTCTTGAATTGTGTTCTTGAATTGTATTTTTGAATTGTGTTTTGAGCAAGCTGT